>NC_056743.1:38377645-38429218 GCF_019279795.1 Protopterus annectens
AAAACTGAAAAAAAAATAATATATTAATTGTATATAACCTGGCAGGCAGTGTCTGCAAATGGGTCAACTCATTATGAGGAAAAATAATACATTCTGTGTATATAACCTGGCAGGCAGTGTCTGCAAATGGGTCAACTCATTATGAGGCAAAATAATACATTCTGTGTATATAACCTGGCAGGCAGTGTCAGCAAATGGGTCAACTCATTATGAGTCAAAATAATACATTAATTGTATATAACCTGGCAGGCAGTGTCAGCAAATGGGTCAACTCATTATGAAGAAAAAATAATGCATTCTGTGTATATAACCTGGCAGGCAGTGTCTGCAAATGGGTCAACTCATTATGAGGCAAAATAATGCATTCTGTGTATGTAACCTGGCAGGCAGTGTCTGCAAATGGGTCAACTCATTATGAGGAAAAAATAATACATTAATTGTATATAACCTGGCAGGCAGTGTCAGCAAATGGGTCAACTCATTATGAGTCAAAATAATACATTAATTGTATATAACCTGGCAGGCAGTGTCAGCAAATGGGTCAACTCATTATGAGTCAAAAATAATACATTCATTGTATATAACCTGGCAGGCAGTGTCTGCAAATGGGTCAACTCATTATGAGGCAAAATAATGCATTCTGTGTATGTAACCTGGCAGGCAGTGTCTGCAAATGGGTCAACTCATTATGAGGAAAAATAATACATTCTGTGTATATAACCTGGCAGGCAGTGTCTGCAAATGGGTCAACTCATTATGAGGTGAAATAATGCATTCTGTGTATGTAACCTGGCAGGCAGTGTCTGCAAATGGGTCAACTCATTATGAGGAAAAATAATACATTCTGTGTATATAACCTGGCAGGCAGTGTCTGCAAATGGGTCAACTCATTATGAGGAAAAAATAATACATTAATTGTATATAACCTGGCAGGCAGTGTCTGCAAATGGGTCAACTCATTATGAGGAAAAAATAATACATTAATTGTATATAACCTGGCAGGCAGTGTCAGCAAATGGGTCAACTCATTATGAGTCAAAAATAATACATTCATTGTATATAACCTGGCAGGCAGTGTCAGCAAATGGGTCAACTCATTATGAGGAAAAATAATGCATGCTGTGTATATAACCTGGCAGGCAGTGTCTGCAAATGGGTCAACTCATTATGAGGTGAAATAATGCATTCTGTGTATGTAACCTGGCAGGCAGTGTCTGCAAATGGGTCAACTCATTATGAGGTGAAATAATACATTCTGTGTATGTAACCTGGCAGGCAGTGTCTGCAAATGGGTCAACTCATTATGAGGTGAAATAATACATTCTGTGTATATAACCTGGCAGGCAGTGTCTGCAAATGGGTCAACTCATTATGAGTCAAAAATAATACATTCATTGTATATAACCTGGCAGGCAGTGTCTACAAATGGGTCAACTCATTATGAGGAAAATAATGCATTCTGTGTATGTAACCTGGCAGGCAATGTCTGCAAATGGGTCAACTCATTATGAGGAAAATAATGCATTCTGTGTATATAACCTGGCAGGCAGTGTCTGCAAATGGGTCAACTCATTATGAGGTGAAATAATACATTCTGTGTATATAACCTGGCAGGCAGTGTCTGCAAATGGGTCAACTCATTATGAGGAAAAATAATGCATTCTGTGTATATAACCTGGCAGGCAGTGTCTGCAAATGGGTCAACTCATTATGAGGCGAAATAATACATCCTGTGTATGTAACCTGGCAGGCAGTGTCAGCAAATGGGTCAACTCATTATGAGGAAAAAATAATACATTAATTGTATATAACCTGGCAGGCAGTGTCTGCAAATGGGTCAACTCATTATGAGGAAAAAATAATACATTAATTGTATATAACCTGGCAGGCAGTGTCAGCAAATGGGTCAACTCATTATGAGTCAAAAATAATACATTCATTGTATATAACCTGGCAGGCAGTGTCTGCAAATGGGTCAACTCATTATGAGGCAAAATAATGCATTCTGTGTATGTAATCTGGCAGGCAGTGTCTTCAAATGGGTCAACTCATTATGAGGTGAAATAATACATTCTGTGTATGTAACCTGGCAGGCAGTGTCTGCAAATGGGTCAACTCATTATGAGGAGAAATAATGCATTCTGTGTATGTAACCTGGCAGGCAGTGTCTGCAAATGGGTCAACTCATTATGAGGAAAAATAATACATTCTGTGTATATAACCTGGCAGGCAGTGTCTGCAAATGGGTCAACTCATTATGAGGAAAAATAATACATTCTGTGTATGTAACCTGGCAGGCAGTGTCTGCAAATGGGTCAACTCATTATGAGGTGAAATAATACATTCTGTGTATGTAACCTGGCAGGCAGTGTCTGCAAATGGGTCAACTCATTATGAGGTGAAATAATACATTCTGTGTATATAACCTGGCAGGCAGTGTCTGCAAATGGGTCAACTCATTATGAGGAGAAATAATACATTCTGTGTATATAACCTGGCAGGCAGTGTCTGCAAATGGGTCAACTCATTATGAGGCAAAATAATGCATTCTGTGTATATAACCTGGCAGGCAGTGTCTACAAATAAGTCAACTCATTATGAGGAGAAATAATACATTCTGTGTATATAACCTGGCAGGCAGTGTCTGCAAATGGGTCAACTCATTATGAGGTGAAACAATGCATTCTGTGTATATAACCAAGCAGGCAGTGTCAGCAAATGGGTCAACTCATTATGAGAAAAAATAATACATTAATTGTATATAACCTGGCAGGCAGTGTCTGCAAATGGGTCAACTCATTATGAGGAAAAATAATACATTCTGTGTATATAACCTGGCAGGCAGTGTCTGCAAATGGGTCAACTCATTATGAGGCGAAATAATGCATTCTGTGTATGAAACCTGGCAGGCAGTGTCTGCAAATGGGTCAACTCATTATGAGGCAAAATAATGCATTCTGTGTATGTAACCTGGCAGGCAGTGTCTGCAAATGGGTCAACTCATTATGAGGAAAATAATGCATTCTGTGTATGTAACCTGGCAGGCAGTGTCTGCAAATGGGTCAATTCATTATGAGGAAAAATAATACATTCTGTGTTTGTAACCTGGCAGGCAGTGTCTGCAAATGGGTCGACTCATTATGAGGAAAAAATAATACATTCTGTGTATATAACCTGGCAGGCAGTGTCTGCAAATGGGTCAACTCATTATGAGGAAAAAATAATACATTAATTGTATATAACCTGGCAGGCAGTGTCTGCAAATGGGTCAACTCATTATGAGGAAAAAATAATACATTAATTGTATATAACCTGGCAGGCAGTGTCTGCAAATGGGTCAACTCATTATGAGGTGAAATAATACATTCTGTGTATATAACCTGGCAGGCAGTGTCTGCAAATGGGTCAACTCATCATGAGGCAAAATAATACATCCTGTGTATGTAACCTGGCAGGCAGTGTCTGCAAATGGGTCAACTCATTATGAGGTGAAATAATACATTCTGTGTATGTAACCTGGCAGGCAGTGTCTGCAAATGGGTCAACTCATTATGAGGCGAAATAATACATTCTGTGTATATAACTTGGCAGGCAGTGTCTGCAAATGGGTCAACTCATTATGAGGAGAAATAATACATTCTGTGTATATAACCTGGCAGGCAGTGTCTGCAAATGGGTCAACTCATTATGAGGCAAAATAATACATTCTGTGTATGTAACCTGGCAAGCAGTGTCTGCAAATAGGTCAACTCATTATGAGGAAAAATAATACATTCTGTGTATATAACCTGGCAAGTAGTGTCTGCAAATGGGTCAACTCATTATGAGGAAAAATAATACATGCTGTGTATGTAACCTGGCAGGCAGTGTCTGCAAATGGGTCAACTCATTATGAGGAAAAATAATGCATTCTGTGTATATAACCTGGCAGGCAGTGTCTGCAAATGGGTCAACTCATTATGAGGTGAAATAATACATTCTGTGTATATAACCTGGCAGGCAGTGTCTGCAAATGGGTCAACTCATTATGAGGTGAAATAATACATTCTGTGTATGTAACCTGGCAGGCAGTGTCTGCAAATGGGTCAACTCATTATGAGGAAAAATAATACATTCTGTGTATATAACCTGGCAGGCAGTGTCTGCAAATGGGTCAACTCATTATGAGGAAAAAATAATACATTCATTGTATATAACCTGGCAGGCAGTGTCTGCAAATGGGTCAACTCATTATGAGGCAAAATAATGCATTCTGTGTATGTAACCTGGCAGGCAGTGTCTGCAAATGGGTCAACTCATTATGAGGTGAAATAATACATTCTGTGTATGTAACCTGGCAGGCAGTGTCTGCAAATGGGTCAACTCATCATGAGGTGAAATAATGCATTCTGTGTATATAACCTGGCAGGCAGTGTCTGCAAATTGGTCAACTCATCATGAGGCGAAATAATGCATTCTGTGTATATAACCTGGCAGGCAGTGTCTGGAAATGGGTCAACTCATTATGAGGAAAAATAATACATAAATTGTATATAACCTGGCAGGCAGTGTCTGCAAATGGGTCAACTCATTATGAGGCAAAATAATGCATTCTGTGTATATAACCTGGCAGGCAGTGTCTGCAAATGGGTCAACTCATTATGAGGAAAAATAATGCATTCTGTGTATATAACCTGGCAGGCAGTGTCTGCAAATGGGTCAACTCATTATGAGGCGAAATAATACATTCTGTGTATATAACCTGGCAGGCAGTGTCTGCAAATGGGTCAACTCATTATGAGGAAAAATAATACATTCTGTGTATGTAACCTGGCAGGCAGTGTCTGCAAATGGGTCAACTCATTATGAGGAAAAATAATACATCCTGTGTATGTAACCTGGCAGGCAGTGTCTGCAAATGGGTCAACTCATTATGAGGTGAAATAATACATTCTGTGTATGTAACCTGGCAGGCAGTGTCTGCAAATGGGTCAACTCATTATGAGGAAAAATAATACATTCTGTGTATGTAACCTGGCAGGCAGTGTCTGCAAATGGGTCAACTCATTATGAGGTGAAATAATACATTCTGTGTATGTAACCTGGCAGGCAGTGTCTGCAAATGGGTCAACTCATTATGAGGAAAAATAATACATTCATTGTATATAACCTGGCAGGCAGTGTCTGCAAATGGGTCAACTCATTATGAGGCAAAATAATGCATTCTGTGTATATAACCTGGCAGGCAGTGTCTGCAAATGGGTCAACTCATTATGAGGAGAAATAATACATTCTGTGTATATAACCTGGCAGGCAGTGTCTGCAAATGGGTCAACTCATTATGAGGAAAAATAATGCATTCTGTGTATATAACCTGGCAGGCAGTGTCTGCAAATGGGTCAACTCATTATGAGGAAATAATAATACATAAATTGTATGTAATCTGGCAGGCAGTGTCTTCAAATGTGTCAACTCATTATGAGGTGAAATAATACATTCTGTGTATGTAACCTGGGAAGCAGTGTCTGCAAATGGGTCAACTCATTATGAGGCAAAATAATGCATTCTGTGTATATAACCTGGCAGGCAGTGTCAGCAAATGGGTCAACTCATTATGAGAAAAAATAATACATTAATTGTATATAACCTGGCAGGCAGTGTCTGCAAATGGGTCAACTCATTATGAGGAAAAATAATACATTCTGTGTATATAACCTGGCAGGCAGTGTCTGCAAATGGGTCAACTCATTATGAGGTGAAATAATGCATTCTGTGTATATAACCAAGCAGGCAGTGTCAGCAAATGGGTCAACTCATTATGAGAAAAAATAATACATTAATTGTATATAACCTGGCAGGCAGTGTCTGCAAATGGGTCAACTCATTATGAGGTGAAATAATGCATTCTGTGTATGTAACCTGGCAGGCAGTGTCTGCAAATGGGTCAACTCATTATGAGGAAAAATAATACATCCTGTGTATATTACCTGGCAGGCAGTGTCTACAAATGGGTCAACTCATTATGAGGAAAATAATGCATTCTGTGTATGTAACCTGGCAGGCAGTGTCTGCAAATGGGTCAACTCATTATGAGGAAAAATAATACATTCTGTGTATGTAACCTGGCAGGCAGTGTCTGCAAATGGGTCAACTCATTATGAGGTGAAATAATACATTCTGTGTATATAACCTGGCAGGCAGTGTCTGCAAATGGGTCAACTCATTATGAGGAAAAATAATACATTCTGTGTATATAACCTGGCAGGCAGTGTCTGCAAATGGGTCAACTCATTATGAGGAAAAAATAATACATTAATTGTATATAACCTGGCAGGCAGTGTCAGCAAATGGGTCAACTCATTATGAGTCAAAATAATACATTAATTGTATATAACCTGGCAGGCAGTGTCAGCAAATGGGTCAACTCATTATGAGGTGAAATAATGCATTCTGTGTATGTAACCTGGCAGGCAGTGTCTGCAAATGGGTCAACTCATTATGAGGCGAAATAATGCATTCTGTGTATATAACCTGGCAGGCAGTGTCTGCAAATGGGTCAACTCATTATGAGGAAAAATAATACATTCTGTGTATATAACCTGGCAGGCAGTGTCTGCAAATGGGTCAACTCATTATGAGGAAAAATAATACATTCTGTGTATATAACCTGGCAGGCAGTGTCTGCAAATGGGTCAACTCATTATGAGTCAAAAATAATACATTCATTGTATATAACCTGGCAGGCAGTGTCTGCAAATGGGTCAACTCATTATGAGGCGAAATAATGAATTCTGTGTATGTAACCTGGCAGGCAGTGTCTGCAAATGGGTCAACTCATTATGAGGAAAAATAATGCATTCTGTGTATATAACCTGGCAGGCAGTGTCTGCAAATGGGCAACTCATTATGAGGAAAAAATAATACATTAATTGTATAAAACCTGGCAGGCAGTGTCAGCAAATCGGTCAACTCATTATGAGTCAAAATAATACATTAATTGTATATAACCTGGAAGGCAGTGTCAACAAATGGGTCAACTCATTATGAGGAAAAATAATGCATTCTGTGTATATGACCTGGCAGGCAGTGTCTGCAAATGGGTCAACTCATTATGAGGAAAAATAATACATTCTGTGTATGTAACCTGGCAGGCAGTGTCTGCAAATGGGTCAACTCATTATGAGGTGAAATAATACATTCTGTGTATATAACCTGGCAGGCAGTGTCTGCAAATGGGTCAACTCATTATGAGGAAAAAATAATACATTCTGTGTATATAACCTGGCAGGCAGTGTCTGCAAATGGGTCAACTCATTATGAGGAAAAATAATACATTCTGTGTATATAACCTGGCAGGCAGTGTCTGCAAATGGGTCAACTCATTATGAGGCGAAATAATACATTCTGTGTATGTAACCTGGCAGGCAGTGTCTGCAAATGGGTCAACTCATTATGAGGCGAAATAATACATTCTGTGTATATAACCTGGCAGGCAGTGTCTGCAAATGGGTCAACTCATTATGAGGAAAAATAATACATTCTGTGTATGTAACCTGGCAGGCAGTGTCTGCAAATAGGTCAACTCATTATGAGGAAAAATAATACATTCTGTGTATATAACCTGGCAGGCAGTGTCTGCAAATGGGTCAACTCATTATGAGGAAAAAATAATGCATTCTGTGTATATAACCTAGCAGGCAGTGTCTGCAAATGGGTCAACTCATTATGAGGAAAAATAATGCATTCTGTGTATATAACCTGGCAGGCAGTGTCTGCAAATGGGTCAACTCATTATGAGGCGAAATAATACATTCTGTGTATATAACCTGGCAGGCAGTGTCTGCAAATGGGTCAACTCATCATGAGGCAAAATAATACATCCTGTGTATGTAACCTGGCAGGCAGTGTCTGCAAATGGGTCAACTCATTATGAGGCGAAATAATACATTCTGTGTATGTAACCTGGCAGGCAGTGTCTGCAAATAGGTCAACTCATTATGAGGAAAAATAATACATTCTGTGTATATAACCTGGCAAGTAGTGTCTGCAAATGGGTCAACTCATTATGAGGAAAAATAATGCATTCTGTGTATGTAACCTGGCAGGCAGTGTCTGCAAATGGGTCAACTCATTATGAGGAAAAATAATACATTCTGTGTATGTAACCTGGCAGGCAGTGTCTGCAAATGGGTCAATTCATTATGAGGAAAAATAATACATTCTGTGTATATAACCTGGCAGGCAGTGTCTGCAAATGGGTCAACTCATTATGAGGAAAAATAATACATTCTGTGTATATAACCTGGCAGGCAGTGTCTGCAAATGGGTCAACTCATTATGAAGAAAAAATAATGCATTCTGTGTATATAACTGGCATGCAGTGTCTGCAAATGGGTCAACTCATTATGAGGCGAAATAATGCATTCTGTGTATATAACCTGGCAGGCAGTGTCTGCAAATGGGTCAACTCATTATGAGGAAAAATAATACATTAATTGTATATAACCTGGCAGGCAGTGTCTGCAAATGGGTCAACTCATTATGAGGTGAAATAATGCATTCTGTGTATGTAACCTGGCAGGCAGTGTCTGCAAATGGGTCAACTCATTATGAGGAAAAATAATACATTCTGTGTATGTAACCTGGCAGGCAGTGTCTGCAAATGGGTCAACTCATTATGAGGAAAAATAATACATTAATTGTATATAACCTGGCAGGCAGTGTCTGCAAATGGGTCAACTCATTATGAGGCGAAATAATGCATTCTGTGTATGTAACCTGGCAGGCAGTGTCTGCAAATGGGTCAACTCATTATGAGGCGAAATAATGCATTCTGTGTATGTAACCTGGCAGGCAGTGTCTGCAAATGGGTCAACTCATTATGAGGAAAAATAATACATTCTGTGTATGTAACCTGGCAGGCAGTGTCTGCAAATGGGTCAATTCATTATGAGGAAAAATAATACATTCTGTGTATATAACCTGGCAGGCAGTGTCTGCAAATGGGTCAACTCATTATGAGGAAAAATAATGCATTCTGTGTATATAACCTGGCAGGCAGTGTCTGCAAATGGGTCAACTCATTATGAGGTGAAATAATGCATTCTGTGTATGTAACCTGGCAGGCAGTGTCTGCAAATGGGTCAACTCATTATGAGGAAAAATAATACATTCTGTGTATATAACCTGGCAGGCAGTGTCTGCAAATGGGTCAACTCATTATGAGGAAAAAATAATACATTAATTGTATATAACCTGGCAGGCAGTGTCAGCAAATGGGTCAACTCATTATGAGTCAAAATAATACATTAATTGTATATAACCTGGCAGGCAGTGTCAGCAAATGGGTCAACTCATTATGAGGAAAAATAATGCATTCTGTGTATATAACCTGGCAGGCAGTGTCTGCAAATGGGTCAACTCATTATGAGTCAAAAATAATACATTCATTGTATATAACCTGGCAGGAAGTGTCAGCAAATGGGTCAACTCATTATGAGGAAAAATAATGCATGCTGTGTATATAACCTGGCAGGCAGTGTCTGCAAATGGGTCAACTCATTATGAGGAAAAAATAATACATTAATTGTATATAACCTGGCAGGCAGTGTCTGCAAATGGGTCAACTCATTATGAGGCAAAATAATGCATTCTGTGTATGTAACCTGGCAGGCAGTGTCTGCAAATGGGTCAACTCATTATGAGGAAAAATAATACATTCTGTGTATATAACCTGGCAGGCAGTGTCTGCAAATGGGTCAACTCATTATGAGGAAAAATAATACATTCTGTGTATGTAACCTGGCAGGCAGTGTCTGCAAATGGGTCAACTCATTATGAGTCAAAATAATACATTAATTGTATATAACCTGGCAGGCAGTGTCAGCAAATGGGTCAACTCATTATGAGTCAAAATAATACATTCATTGTATATATCCTGGCAGGCAGTGTCTGCAAATGGGTCAACTCATTATGAGGAAAAATAATACATTCTGTGTATATAACCTGGCAGGCAGTGTCTGCAAATGGGTCAACTCATTATGAGGAAAAATAATGCATTCTGTGTATGTAACCTGGCAGGCAGTGTCTGCAAATGGGTCAACTCATTATGAGGCAAAATAATGCATTCTGTGTATGTAACCTGGCAGGCAGTGTCTGCAAATGGGTCAACTCATTATGAGGAAAAAATAATACATTAATTGTATATAACCTGGCAGGCAGTGTCTGCAAATGGGTCAACTCATTATGAGGAAAAATAATACATTCTGTGTATATAACCTGGCAGGCAGTGTCTGCAAATGGGTCAACTCATTATGAGGAAAAAATAATACATTAATTGTATATAACCTGGCAGGCAGTGTCTGCAAATGGGTCAACTCATTATGAGGCAAAATAATGCATTCTGTGTATGTAACCTGGCAGGCAGTGTCTGCAAATGGGTCAACTCATTATGAGGTGAAATAATACATTCTGTGTATGTAACCTGGCAGGCAGTGTCTGCAAATGGGTCAACTCATTATGAGGAAAAATAATACATTCTGTGTATATAACCTGGCAGGCAGTGTCTGCAAATGGGTCAACTCATTATGAGGCGAAATAATACATCCTGTGTATGTAACCTGGCAGGCAGTGTCTGCAAATGGGTCAACTCATTATGAGGAAAAATAATGCATTCTGTGTATATAACCTGGCAGGCAGTGTCTGCAAATGGGTCAACTCATTATGAGGCGAAATAATACATTCTGTGTATATAACCTGGCAGGCAGTGTCTGCAAATGGGTCAACTCATTATGAGGTGAAATAATACATTCTGTGTATGTAACCTGGCAGGCAGTGTCTGCAAATGGGTCAACTCATTATGAGGAAAAATAATACATTCTGTGTATATAACCTGGCAGGCAGTGTCAGCAAATGGGTCAACTCATTATGAGTCAAAATAATACATTCATTGTATATATCCTGGCAGGCAGTGTCTGCAAATGGGTGAAATCATTATGAGGTGAAATAATGCATTCTGTGTATGTAACCTGGCAGGCAGTGTCTGCAAATGGGTCAACTCATTATGAGGAAAAATAATACATTCTGTGTATATAACCTGGCAGGCAGTGTCTGCAAATGGGTCAACTCATCATGAGGCGAAATAATGCATTCTGTGTATGTAACCTGGCAGGCAGTGTCTGCAAATGGGTCAACTCATTATGAGGAAAAATAATACATTCTGTGTATATAACCTGGCAGGCAGTGTCTGCAAATGGGTCAACTCATTATGAGGAAAATAATGCATTCTGTGTATGTAACCTGGCAGGCAGTGTCTGCAAATGGGTCAACTCATTATGAGTCAAAAATAATACATTCATTGTATATTACCTGGCAGGCAGTGTCTACAAATGGGTCAACTCATTATGAGGAAAATAATGCATTCTGTATATGTAACCTGGCAGGCTGTGTCTGCAAATGGGTAAACTCAACTCATCATGAGGAAAAATAATACATCCTGTGTATGTAACCTGGCAGGCAGAGTCTGCAAATGGGTTAACTCATCATGAGGAAAAATAATACATCCTGTTTATGTAACCTGGCAGGCAGTGTCTGCAAATGGGTCAACTCATTATGAGGAAAAATAATGCATTCTGTGTATATAACCTGGCAGGCAGTGTCTGCAAATGGGTCAACTCATTATGAGGAAAAATAATACATTCTGTGTATATAACCTGGCAGGCAGTGTCTGCAAATGGGTCAACTCATTATGAGGTGAAATAATGCATTCTGTGTATGTAACCTGGCAGGCAGTGTCTGCAAATGGGTCAACTCATTATGAGGTGAAATAATACATTCTGTGTATATAACCTGGCAGGCAGTGTCTGCAAATGGGTCAACTCATCTGAGGCGAAATAATGCATCCTGTAGATGTAACATGGCAGGCAGTGTCTGCAAATGGGTCAACTCATTATGAGGAAAAATAATGCATTCTGTGTATATAACCTGGCAGGCAGTGTCTGCAAATGGGTCAACTCATTATGAGGCGAAATAATGCATTCTTTGTATATAACCTAGCAGGCAGTGTCTGCAAATGGTCAACTCATTATGAGGAAAACATAATGCATTCTGTGTATATAACCTGGCAGGCAGTGTCTGCAAATGGGTCAACTCATCATGAGGTGAAATAATACATCCTGTGTATGTAACCTGGCAGGCAGTGTCTGCAAATGGGTCAGCTCACTATGAGGAAAAAATAATGCATTCTGTGTATATAACCTGGCAGGCAGTGTCTGCAAATGGGTCAACTCATTATGAGGAAAAAATAATGCATTCTGTGTATATAACCTAGCAGGCAGTGTCTGCAAATGGGTCAACTCATTATGAGGAAAAATAATGCATTCTGTGTATATAACCTGGCAGGCAGTGTCTGCAAATGGGTCAACTCATTATGAGGTGAAATAATACATTCTGTGTATATAACCTGGCAGGCAGTGTCTGCAAATGGGTCAACTCATTATGAGGCAAAATAATGCATTCTGTGTATATAACCTGGCAGGCAGTGTCTGCAAATGGGTCAACTCATTATGAGTCAAAAATAATACATTCATTGTATATAACCTGGCAGGCAGTGTCTGCAAATGGGTCAACTCATTATGAGGTGAAATAATACATTCTGTGTATATAACCTGGCAGGCAGTGTCTGCAAATGGGTCAACTCATTATGAGGCAAAATAATACATTCTGTGTATGTAACCTGGCAGGCAGTGTCTGCAAATGGGTCAACTCATTATGAGGTGAAATAATACATTCTGTGTATATAACCTGGCAGGCAGTGTCTGCAAATGGGTCAACTCATTATGAGGAAAAAATAATGCATTCTGTGTATATAACCTGGCAAGCAGTGTCTGCAAATAGGTCAACTCATTATGAGGAAAAATAATGCATTCTGTGTATATAACCTGGCAGGCAGTGTCTGCAAATGGGTCAACTCATTATGAGGCGAAATAATGCATTCTGTGTATATAACCTGGCAGGCAGTGTCTGCAAATGGGTCAACTCATTATGAGGAAAAATAATACATTCTGTGTATATAACCTGGCAGGCAGTGTCTGCAAATGGGTCAACTCATTATGAGGAAAATAATGCATTCTGTGTATATAACCTGGCAGGCAGTGTCTGCAAATGGGTCAACTCATTATGAGGCGAAATAATGCATTCTGTGTATGTAACCTGGCAGGCAGTGTCTGCAAATGGGTCAACTCATTATGAGTCAAAAATAATACATTCATTGTATATAACCTGGCAGGCAGTGTCTGCAAATGGGTCAACTCATTATGAGGAAAATAATGCATTCTGTGTATGTAACCTGGCAGGCAGTGTCTGCAAATGGGTCAACTCATTATGAGGAAAAAATAATACATTAATTGTATATAACCTGGCAGGCAGTGTCTGCAAATGGGTCAACTCATTATGAGGTGAAATAATACATTCTGTGTATGTAACCTGGCAGGCAGTGTCTGCAAATGGGTCAACTCATTATGAGGTGAAATAATGCATTCTGTGTATGTAACCTGGCAGGCAGTGTCTGCAAATGGGTCAACTCATTATGAGGTGAAATAATACATTCTGTGTATGTAACCTGGCAGGCAGTGTCTGCAAATGGGTCAACTCATTATGAGGCAAAATAATGCATTCTGTGTATATAACCTGGCAGGCAGTGTCTGCAAATGGGTCAACTCATTATGAGTCAAAAATAATACATTCATTGTATATAACCTGGCAGGCAGTGTCTGCAAATGGGTCAACTCATTATGAGGTGAAATAATGCATTCTGTGTATGTAACCTGGCAGGCAGTGTCTGCAAATGGGTCAACTCATTATGAGGAAAAATAATACATTCTGTGTATATAACCTGGCAGGCAGTGTCTGCAAATGGGTCAACTCATTATGAGGAAAAAATAATACATTAATTGTATATAACCTGGCAGGCAGTGTCTGCAAATGGGTCAACTCATTATGAGGAAAATAATACATTCTGTGTATGTAACCTGGCAGGCAGTGTCTGCAAATGGGTCAACTCATTATGAGGTGAAATAATACATTCTGTGTATGTAACCTGGCAGGCAGTGTCTGCAAATGGGTCAACTCATTATGAGGCGAAATAATGCATTCTGTGTATGTAACCTGGCAGGCAGTGTCTGCAAATGGGTCAACTCATTATGAGGAAAAATAATGCATTCTGTGTATATAACCTGGCAGGCAGTGTCTGCAAATGGGTCAACTCATTATGAGGCGAAATAATGCATTCTGTGTATATAACCTGGCAGGCAGTGTCTGCAAATGGGTCAACTCATTATGAGGCAAAATAATGCATTCTGTGTATGTAACCTGGCAGGCAGTGTCTGCAAATGGGTCAACTCATTATGAGGAAAAATAATACATTAATTGTATATAACCTGGCAGGCAGTGTCTGCAAATGGGTCAACTCATTATGAGGAAAAATAATACATTCTGTGTATATAACCTGGCAGGCAGTGTCTGCAAATGGGTCAACTCATTATGAGTCAAAAATAATACATTCATTGTATATAACCTGGCAGGCAGTGTCTGCAAATGGGTCAACTCATTATGAGGAAAAATAATGCATTCTGTGTATATAACCTGGCAGGCAGTGTCTGCAAATGGGTCAACTCATTATGAGGAAAATAATGCATTCTGTGTATATAACCTGGCAGGCAGTGTCTGCAAATGGGTCAACTCATTATGAGGCGAAATAATGCATTCTGTGTATGTAACCTGGCAGGCAGTGTCTGCAAATGGGTCAACTCATTATGAGGAAAAATAATACATTCTGTGTATGTAACCTGGCAGGCAGTGTCTGCAAATGGGTCAACTCATTATGAGGAAAAAATAATACATTAATTGTATATAACCTGGCAGGCAGTGTCAGCAAATGGGTCAACTCATTATGAGGAAAAAATAATACATTAATTGTATATAACCTGGCAGGCAGTGTCAGCAAATGGGTCAACTCATTATGAGTCAAAATAATACATTAATTGTATATAACCTGGCAGGCAGTGTCAGCAAATGGGTCAACTCATTATGAAGAAAAAATAATGCATTCTGTGTATATAACCTGGCATGCAGTGTCTGCAAATGGGTCAACTCATTATGAGGCGAAATAATGCATTCTGTGTATATAACCTGGCAGGCAGTGTCTGCAAATGGGTCAACTCATTATGAGGAAAAATAATACATTCTGTGTATATAACCTGGCAGGCAGTGTCTGCAAATGGGTCAACTCATTATGAGGAAAAATAATGCATTCTGTGTATATAACCTGGCAGACAGTGTCTGCAAATGGGTCAACTCATTATGAGGAAAAATAATACATTCTGTGTATATAACCTGGCAGGCAGTGTCTGCAAATGGGTCAACTCATCATGAGGCAAAATAATACATCCTGTGTATGTAACCTGGCAGGCAGTGTCTGCAAATGGGTCAACTCATTATGAGGCGAAATAATACATTCTGTGTATATAACCTGGCAGGCAGTGTCTGCAAATGGGTCAACTCATCATGAGGCAAAATAATACATCCTGTGTATATAACCTGGCAGGCAGTGTCTGCAAATAGGTCAACTCATTATGAGGAAAAATAATACATTCTGTGTATATAACCTGGCAGGCAGTGTCTGCAAATGGGTCAACTCATTATGAGGAAAAATAATGCATTCTGTGTATATAACCTGGCAGGCAGTGTCTGCAAATGGGTCAACTCATTATGAGGTGAAATAATACATTCTGTGTATGTAACCTGGCAGGCAGTGTCTGCAAATGGGTCAACTCATTATGAGGAAAAATAATACATTCTGTGTATATAACCTGGCAGGCAGTGTCTGCAAATGGGTCAACTCATTATGAGGAAAAAATAATACATTAATTGTATATAACCTGGCAGGCAGTGTCTGCAAATGGGTCAACTCATTATGAGGAAAATAATGCATTCTGTGTATGTAACCTGGCAGGCAGTGTCTGCAAATGGGTCAACTCATTATGAGGTGAAATAATACATTCTGTGTATATAACCTGGCAGGCAGTGTCTGCAAATGGGTCAACTCATTATGAGGAAAAATAATGCATTCTGTGTATATAACCTGGCAGGCAGTGTCTGCAAATGGGTCAACTCATTATGAGGCGAAATAATGCATTCTGTGTATATAACCTAGCAGGCAGTGTCTGCAAATGGGTCAACTCATTTTGAGGAAAAATAATGCATTCTGTGTATATAACCTGGCAGACAGTGTCTGCAAATGGGTCAACTCATTATGAGGCGAAATAATACATTCTGTGTATATAACCTGGCAGGCAGTGTCTGCAAATGGGTCAACTCATTATGAGGCAAAATAATACATCCTGTGTATGTAACCTGGCAGGCAGTGTCTGCAAATGGGTCAACTCATTATGAGGTGAAATAATACATTCTGTGTATATAACCTGGCAGGCAGTGTCTGCAAATGGGTCAACTCATTATGAGGAAAAATAATACATTCTGTGTATGTAACCTGGCAGGCAGTGTCTGCAAATGGGTCAACTCATTATGAGGAAAAATAATACATTCTGTGTATATAACCTGGCAGGCAGTGTCTGCAAATGGGTCAACTCATTATGAGGCAAAATAATGCATTCTGTGTATATAACCTGGCAGGCAGTGTCTGCAAATGGGTCAACTCATTATGAGTCAAAAATAATACATTCATTGTATATAACCTGGCAGGCAGTGTCTGCAAATGGGTCAACTCATTATGAGGTGAAATAATACATTCTGTGTATGTAACCTGGCAGGCAGTGTCTGCAAATGGGTCAACTCATTATGAGGAAAAATAATGCATTCTGTGTATATAACCTGGCAGGCAGTGTCTGCAAATGGGCAACTCATTATGAGGAAAAAATAATACATTCTGTGTATATAACCTGGCAGGCAGTGTCTGCAAATGGGTCAACTCATTATGAGGAAAAATAATGCATTCTGTGTATATAACCTGGCAGGCAGTGTCTGCAAATGGGTCAACTCATTATGAGGAAAAAATAATGCATTCTGTGTATATAACCTGGCAGGCAGTGTCTGCAAATGGGTCAACTCATTATGAGGCGAAATAATGCATTCTGTGTATATAACCTAGCAGGCAGTGTCTGCAAATGGGTCAACTCATTTTGAGGAAAAATAATGCATTCTGTGTATATAACCTGGCAGACAGTGTCTGCAAATGGGTCAACTCATTATGAGGCGAAATAATACATTCTGTGTATATAACCTGGCAGGCAGTGTCTGCAAATGGGTCAACTCATTATGAGGCGAAATAATACATTCTGTGTATGTAACCTGGCAGGCAGTGTCTGCAAATGGGTCAACTCATTATGAGGCGAAATAATACATTCTGTGTATGTAACCTGGCAGGCAGTGTCTGCAAATGGGTCAACTCATTATGACGCGAAATAATACATTCTGTGTATATAACTTGGCAGGCAGTGTCTGCAAATGGCCCAACATATTATGAGGCAAAATAATACATTCTGTGTATGTAACCTGGCAAGCAGTGTCTGCAAATAGGTCAACTCATTATGAGGAAAAATAATACATTCTGTGTATATAACCTGGCAAGTAGTGTCTGCAAATGGGTCAACTCATTATGAGGAAAAAATAATGCATTCTTTGTATATAACCTGGCAGGCAGTGTCTGCAAATGGGTCAAATCATCATGAGGCGAAATAATACATCCTGTGTATGTAACCTGGCAGGCAGTGTCTGCAAATGGGTCAACTCATTATGAGGCGAAATAATACATTCTGTGTATATAACCTGGCAGGCAGTGTCTGCAAATGGGTCAACTCATTATGAGGTGAAATAATACATTCTGTGTATGTAACCTGGCAGGCAGTGTCTGCAAATGGGTCAACTCATTATGAGGAAAAATAATACATTCTGTGTATATAACCTGGCAGGCAGTGTCTGCAAATGGGTCAACTCATTATGAGGAAAAATAATGCATTCTGTGTATATAACCTGGCAGGCAGTGTCTGCAAATGGGTCAACTCATTATGAGGAAAAATAATACATTCTGTGTATATAACCTGGCAGGCAGTGTCTGCAAATGGGTCAACTCATTATGAGGAAAAAATAATACATTAATTGTATATAACCTGGCAGGCAGTGTCTGCAAATGGGTCAACTCATTATGAGGAAAAAATAATACATTAATTGTATATAACCTGGCAGGCAGTGTCTGCAAATGGGTCAACTCATTATGAGGCAAAATAATGCATTCTGTGTATGTAACCTGGCAGGCAGTGTCTGCAAATGGGTCAACTCATTATGAGGAAAAATAATGCATTCTGTGTATATAACCTGGCAGGCAGTGTCTGCAAATGGGTCAACTCATTATGAGGAAAAAATAATACATTAATTGTATATAACCTGGCAGGCAGTGTCTGCAAATGGGTCAACTCATTATGAGGAAAAAATAATACATTCTGTGTATATAACCTGGCAGGCAGTGTCTGCAAATGGGTCAACTCATTATGAGGAAAAATAATGCATTCTGTGTATATAACCTGGCAGGCAGTGTCTGCAAATGGGTCAACTCATTATGAGGCGAAATAATACATTCTGTGTATATAACCTGGCAGGCAGTGTCTGCAAATGGGTCAACTCATTATGAGGTGAAATAATACATTCTGTGTATGTAACCTGGCAGGCAGTGTCTGCAAATGGGTCAACTCATTATGAGGAAAAATAATACATTCTGTGTATATAACCTGGCAGGCAGTGTCTGCAAATGGGTCAACTCATTATGAGGTGAAATAATACATTCTGTGTATGTAACCTGGCAGGCAGTGTCTGCAAATGGGTCAACTCATTATGAGGAAAAAATAATACATTCTTTGTATATAACATGGCAGGCAGTGTCTGCAAATAGGTCAACTCATTATGAGGAAAAATAATGCATTCTGTGTATATAACCTGGCAGGCAGTGTCTGCAAATGGGTCAACTCATTATGAGGTGAAATAATACATTCTGTGTATGTAACCTGGCAGGCAGTGTCTGCAAATGGGTCAACTCATTATGAGGAAAAATAATACATTCTGTGTATATAACCTGGCAGGCAGTGTCTGCAAATGGGTCAACTCATTATGAGGAAAAATAATGCATTCTGTGTATATAACCTGGCAGGCAGTGTCTGCAAATGGGTCAACTCATTATGAGGCGAAATAATGCATTCTGTGTATATAACCTGGCAGGCAGTGTCTGCAAATGGGTCAACTCATTATGAGGCGAAATAATGCATTCTGTGTATATAACCTGGCAGGCAGTGTCTGCAAATGGGTCAACTCATTATGAGGTGAAATAATACATTCTGTGTATATAACCTGGCAGGCAGTGTCTGCAAATGGGTCAACTCATTATGAGGAAAAATAATACATTCATTGTATATAACCTGGCAGGCAGTGTCTGCAAATGGGTCAACTCATTATGAGGCGAAATAATACATTCTGTGTATGTAACCTGGCAGGCAGTGTCTGCAAATGGGTCAACTCATTATGAGGAAAAATAATACATTCTGTGTATATAACCTGGCAGGCAGTGTCTGCAAATGGGTCAACTCATTATGAGGAAAAATAATGCATTCTGTGTATATAACCTGGCAGGCAGTGTCTGCAAATGGGTCAACTCATTATGAGGTGAAATAATACATTCTGTGTATGTAACCTGGCAGGCAGTGTCTGCAAATGGGTCAACTCATTATGAGGCGAAATAATACATTCTGTGTATATAACCTGGCAGGCAGTGTCTGCAAATGGGTCAACTCATTATGAGGCAAAATAATGCATTCTGTGTATATAACCTGGCAGGCAGTGTCTGCAAATGGGTCAACTCATTATGAGGAAAAATAATGCATTCTGTGTATATAACCTGGCAGGCAGTGTCTGCGAATGGGTCAACTCATTTTGAGGAAAAAATAATACATTCTGTGTATATAACCTGGCAGGCAATGTCTGCAAATGGGTCAACTCATCGTGATGCGAAATAATACATTCTGTGTATGTAACCTGGCAGGCAGTGTCTGCAAATGGTTCAACTCATTATGAGACGAAATAATACATTCTGTGTATGTAGCCTGGCAGGCAGTGTCTGCAAATGGGTCAACTCATTATGAAGAAAAAATTATGGATTCTGTGTATATAACTTGGCAGGCAGTGTCTGCAAATGTGTCAACTCATTATGAGGAAAAATAATGCATTCTGTGTATATAACCTGGCAGGCAGTGTCTGCAAATGGGTCAACTCATTATGAGGAAAAAATAATGCATTCTGTGTATATAACCTGACTACTGTGGCGATGTGACTATCAAAGGAGAGACTACTTTCCACCTGGGTCCTAAGGTCTCTTATCACGCATTCAGTGTTAGGTAGACTGCTGCCTATGTGGTAGTTCATGGGTACAGAGTTTTTACCAAAGGGGATGACACTGCACTTTTTGACACTGAGCTTGAGGCCATGGCTCTGACACCAGGCATCTGTCTCAGTCAGGCCCTTCTGTACGATGTCCACATCATTTGGGGACTTGACTATGGGTCCTAGTTTGCAGTCATCTGTGAACTTCATTAGCCAGAGGCCTTCTGTGTTAGCCTGTACTTCAGAGAAATAGATACCAAACAGGAGAGGTCCCAGGATGGAACCCTGTGGTACTGCACTTGTCTCTGGTTTGAGGTGAGATTTGGAGTCTTCAACTTTTACAGTGTAGGTTCTGTCAGTGAGCCAGTTGGCAACCCATCTTGTGACAAAGGGATTTATACCTAGTTTATTGAGTTTAACTATAATTCCAGAATGGGGGATTGTGTGGAAAGCTTTGGCAAGGTCAAGATAGGCTGTGTGAACCACCTTACCCTCATCCACAGCTTTGGTGACTGCCTCAAAGAAGTTGGTCAGATTCAGGAGGCATGATCTGCATTTCACAAACCCGAACTGAGTGGGATCCAGAGTTTGGAGGTTGCCAATGTCTTTGTTTATGAGTTCCAAGATGATACGTTCCATGGCCTTGCAGACCAGGTTCGTCAGGCTAATACGTCGATAGTTCCCAGGATCACTGGTGGCTCCCCCTTTGTGGAGTGGGATAACTGTTGGTGTTCTCCATTCAGTGGGCACAAATCCTGATGTGAGGCTATTACTGAACATGGTACTTAAGTGGGGAGCCAGTTCATTCTGAAGTTTGTGTAAAGCGCAGCCTGGGATGTTGTCCGGTCCCATGGATGCTGTGTTTTTGGCTTTAGAGTGCAGCTTTTACCTGTGTAGTTCTGATTACATTCTTCCTGTATAGATATGGGCCATTTAGGGGGTGAGAGGGGGGTAAAGTTTAAACTGAACCTATCTGCCAGGATGTTGGCAATATCAGTTGTTTCTGTAATTTTCGTGCCTTTGTGCTGTAACTCAGAGCAGATCTGGGTGTTGCCATCTAGATTCTTAACATAGCTATAGAATGCTTTGTGGTTGTCCTTGGATTTAGTGGCAATTTTGTTTTTGTAGCTAGCTTTGCAAGATCTTATAAGGTCTTATAGGTTATGGGTCAACTCATTATGAGGCAAAATAATGCATTCTGTGTATATAACCTGGCAGGCAGTGTCTGCAAATGGGTCAACTCATTATGAAGAAAAAATAATGCATTCTGTGTATATAACCTGGCAGGCAGTGTCTGCAAATATGTCAACTCATTATGAGGAAAAATAATGCATTCTGTCTATATAACCTGGCAGGCAGTGTCTGAAAATGGGTCAACTCATTATGAGTCAAAAATAATGCATTCTGTGTATATAACCTGGCAGGCAGTTTCTGCAAATGGGTCAACTAACTTAATTCTAGACTCAAATACAGTCATCTACTTTGTTCTTTGGACAACTGCTCTTCCGCTCATCTATATGTGCGACCTTCCATTAATTTCCTTCAGTATACTTTGGGTGTTAGCAGAATTGCTGTTCTCTCCCTTTCTGTTTCAATTAAACCTGGGTATATACTTCTTAGCAAGCTTGCTCATATACTGCTTGTTAAATACTTTCTTGTTGACATTTTATGTTGTTTGATGCTTAACTTTTTCAACCGAAAGACGTCAGACAGTTCACTCATCTACTTACTAAATTAATATGTATGTGCATGCTGGGAGGGCATCAGCTGGTATTGGAAGATTTTTTTTTACATTTTGACTTATTACATTTATATTGGAAAAGGAGAAATAATAGCTGTTTGTGACCTACTGGTGCTTATGTTGAGTTAGCATTGGATATGGAAAATACAACATTGCTGCAACCAAATGCAGTAATTAGAAGTTTAAATGAAAATGTGCCATCTACAAGTGTGAACAATATGACGGTCGAGTCAACATTCTGAGTACTAATGGAGTTTATGCAAAAGTGAGGAAGTGCCGCATGGGATTTAAAACACTGATGTTGTGGGAAGATACCTTACTGAAAGTGTGTCCATATATTGAAAATTTAAAGCATTGAATGTTAAGTGATCAAACACAATTGCTCAATCACCAACTAATCAAAAAAAAAAGAAAAAGTAAAACAAATGTGTTTGCAAGTTCCCCACACCCCTACACCTCCTGTTAATTATATATTTTAACTCCAAGATCACATTACAGTGGGGGAAGGGTAGATTTCCCTATTCTCACTATGGCACAATCTTGAACAGAAAACTACCTGGTAATGTATGATTACCTAATTTTTAAAGTTTTAATTAGCTGTATCCGCTTTTCATCTGCTCGTCAGGGGAACTGTTGTTCGCATGTATGTAAACTATATATACGTACAGAGAGAGAGGGAGAGAGCAATAAATGCTAACTCTGAGATCATACAAACCTGGAGAAAATGCAGACTGTGATAAAAGTGCAAGCCTCGCCTTATCCCTCTTCTCTGAGCCGTACCTCCGTTAGAAGACATCGCCAACTTTTCAGTGATGGCTTCTGGCTAGGGACCAACATTTCATCTCCCTTTACTACAGTATAATGTCACAAAATGGGATCTTTTGAATCTGACATGGACTTTCTCATTCAAACGACAAGACTACCTGACAACATACTTATCGTATCACGTAGTTATTTTCTTTCTGTAATATCATTTAGTCATAGTGTAGAACGTGGAAACTTTCAGATATCATTCAAGCAAACTGCACTTTCTTTGTACTTCAGATGAAGACCTCACTCTCTGATTTCCTAGTCACATCACCCATTCCCCCTAAAAGGAGTTGTTCTCACTCTGCAACGGTGCTGCCCGTACCAGCAACCAAAAGGTGCTTCAGCTCAGCAAAGTGTTAGTTTAAGGGTGTGTGCACTTATGCAACCAGCTTATTGTGCGTTTTTTATTTTTTATATTTTTTCCCCTAACAGATTTGTTTGTTTTTAAATTGAATTGTATGGGTTATAGGTCACATTAAAGATGGGAAAAGTTTTGAAATGCTTTATTGTTGTCTAAATTTTTATATCACAAAAAACTGGCATTTTAACAGGGGTCTGTACACTTTTTATATCCACTACATATATATATATATATATATATATATATATATATATATATATATATATATATAAAATATACATTTTTTTTTTACAATAAGTGCATCTATTACACTTATAGGTAGTGATTCTACTGGATCTTTTGTTGCTATTAAATGTGTTAATTTATTCCTTGTAGCAAAGTTTGTTTTTTAATGTAGTGGATTTTTTATAACTAAAGATTGGTCCATCTTTACAAAAGCATTTTAATTCTGGAATTTGAGTTAATATTAACCAGTTTTTGTTTAGTAAATATTTCTCATCTGTGGAGTGTTATGATGATATGTTAGAATACATTTACAGTTATTCATACTTTTACTAACTTTCTTGCTACGTTCAGTCATATTTGTATAAGCTACTGAAAATATAGGTTGCAAAGCACACTGTCCACTATTTAACACTTCCTTCTTTTTATGTTCTAACTTTTTTAAAGGGTAACCTCTTCTATTACAATCTGAAACCATTTGTTCAATTTGAGATACCAAATTATCACCTCACGTGTTTAATCTAGATACACGTATCATTTGGTTTGTCACTATATTGTCAAAAATGAACTGTGGCTGCATGCTGTATCTTGACATTTAAGTACATCTTTTTAACTCCTTCTTGTATAAACTGGTCTCAATTTAACCCTTAGTATTTTTAATCAGAGTTGTATTCAGACATTCTAGTTGCTTATAATGAACCTTTTCTTAAACCTTATAAATGTTGTAGTTGTGTGTAAACAAGATATAATCTCATCCAGCCGACGTAATGGACAATCTCATATCAGAAATAAAATCATACCATTAGACAAGCTTGTATGATGTATATCCATTCCATTGTATATTGTACAGCTCCAGTTATCAGACAATTGGACAACCTTGTGTAATGTATATCCATTACATTGTATATTGTACTCTGTGGTGTGTAGCCCTGTCAGAACCATGCTGTAAATGAGTAAGTAGACCTTAAAGAGTGTTCAGGCAAGATGTTATACAATGTTTCATACAGGTTCCCTAGTTTTAGGTCAGACACAATCAAGAAACACATATATACTTACCTGGCAGGGGAATACCACGATCATGAAGGTGGTTTCTGAGGGTGAGACTCTTCCATTGCACACTTCAGTTGGGTTGACCTCTGTGATTTCCCCAAATGTGGGAAACTCAACTGCATATGATGACTTGCTGTATCCAGGACAGTATGTAAGCTTCTGAGCCCCTCAAGCCTTTTTGTGTTGGAGGTAAGCCTTCTAGCTTATCAGTGAGAGTGGTAAGCACTAGGTAGTCTATCTACCACAAGAGGAGTGGATCCTGGCCCAGAAATTGTAGTTTATTGGCTGTTTGGGCAGTATTTCCATCTCTTTCAACTTTCTGGTTTAAAAGCCTGCGTTTGCACTTATTTTCCACCTTTCCTGTAACTAGTCTAGTCCAGATACAGATTTGCTGTATCCAGGACTGTCTGTAAGCTTCTGAGTGGTGCCAAAGTCTGCTCTTCAATTTTCCCTTAAATCTGCTAGTTCTCTCCTCTCCTGCACTTTTACTAGCTTATTAGTCTAGCACTTTACCAGACTTCTTGTAGCAATTATTGTAGCACACAAAAGTGCTATCAGCACTAAACATTCTACAAGGAAACTGCTCCAGTACTTATTATTAATGCCCACCCTTCCAGACACATCCAAAGGTCAGTTCCCTGTGCTTTCTCCTATTAACCTGGTGAACTTGGGCATCCTGAGGCAATGTAGCAACTGCCTCTTGTACACTGACAACCCTCTCCTCTTACCTCCCAACACTAAGACTTGCGAGAGATGCACTTATATATCCAGATTGGAAGCCATGTATTCTCCAGCCAAGACTGGAATAGCTGGTCAAGAGGAGAAGGTCAACACTTGCAACACACCACATGGAACACATATCCTTCCAGAACACACATTTTTTATTTATTTATTTATTTAACATTTGTTGACCGGGAAAGTCCGACTAGGTTCCACAGATCCTGTTTTCAGTGGAGGCCCGGGGAGAAATGTTCCAGAAGCATGTCTTTAGAATGTGGGAGGAAACCGGAGTACCCAGAGGAAACCCATGTGAATGCAGGGAGAACATGCAAACTCCACACAGAAAGCACCCCAGCCGAGGTACTCAGCACTGCCTTCACATAAAAACACAAACCCCACACCCACTTTTGTTGAGGCTCTCAATAAAAATCTACCCAAACAGCAGAGACCTCCAAGGAAGAAATGTACTTGACCACCACAACACAACACTAATCAGGAGACACATAACTCTCCTAAACAGTGTGCCATTCAACCAAAGCCCCTAAGGCAAAACAGCATGCCCAATGCACTAGTCATAGATGACTCAATAGTGAGGCACACTGATGTCCCACTCACTAGGTTGCAAAAGGAGAAAGTAGCAGTCAGCTGCCTGTCAGGTGCCAGGATCCACCACATAATGCATGCACTCAGGTTCCCCAACAACAGGTACAAATATGACTCAGTCATGTAGTGGGTGTGAATTACCTGAGACGTACCTCCCTGGACTACATGAAAAGAGACATGGAGGAGCTCTTGGATTATGTAGGCCAGGCCGGTATGACCCTAGCACTGAGTAGCATCCTATCATCACCCAGAATTATACCACAGTACAAGCAGAAAATGATTGATTTCAACAATTGGCTAAGTTTCTGGTGTCACTCTAAGGGGATCTAGTATCTGTCTGCTTGGGATGACATGATTGACAGACCTCGATGCTTTGCCAGAGATGGCTTGCATCTGTCACCCCTGGGCTTCTGGATACTGGCCAAGGCTCTTGCCACCCCTATAGTGCCTTTTTTAGGTGGTGTTCCAAAGATCAAATTACCACTGTAACAGCTGCAAACAAATGCAGTCTGAGGGTCATGCTGCTCAATGCTAGAAGTCTAAATCTCAAAATCCACTTACTCAAAGCACTCCTTAAAATGGAGAACATCAACATTTGTGCTGTAGCAGAGACCTGATTCAAGGCAGCAGAAAGCACCCCTACACTACCAGGCTATAACTCTTTTCACACCTTGTGGCCCCAGAACTTGGATTGAAGCTCCAAAGGTGGTGGTGTTTCCATATTCATAAAGGATGTGCACACCTCCAGACTGGTAGCCCAACATAACACATCAGAGATACTTCAGGTGCAGCTAACACTGGGGAAGACAGCAATTCAGGTCATAGCCTGCCAACCATGTCACAAGACTTACATTTCACGTTCCTAAGTGCCCTGGAGAATATTAGGGTCCAACCTAACATACTAGGTGACTTCATCTGCCCCTCCATTAACTGGGAAAACTACTCATGTACTAATACACTTGCCCAATGTTTCCTGGAGTTCATTAATTCCCATGCCTTGGACCAGCCCGTGCTTATCCCCATTAGAGGAAGCAACATCCATGACCTGGTCATTACTAACATGGGCGAGCGTTGCTCTACACCAATAGTCCGCTGCTCCCTGGTTAGATCCAACCACAAACTAATCACCTTGGAAATCCACATCCCTCCCACCCACTCCACCCCCACACAAAGGTAACCACCATAAAAAATATGTGTGTGTGTGTGTGTGTCTGCATGTGTGTATACCTGTTAAACACTGTTGCAATGATATTATGTATTTGATTCTGAGATATGTAAAAAATCGCTTATGAGCTTTTGCTTCATGCAATTTCTTCATGTCTCTGAACTGCATGTTCACTGTGTGGCACAACTAGACCAGAAGAGTCTGATGGTCAGCAGAGAGGATTAAGACTATGAAATTAACTGTTAATGAGCTACTTCCCGTGGTACAGGAATGGACAGTGAAGCACAAGTCTGGTCAGTGGCCCCAGACAGACATAATTGTGACTTCCCTCCTCTGAGCCAGTGATCAAGGAGTCTCAATCTTCACCACAGACACCTGTGAGGGACATTCAATTGGAACAAAGATAGATACACACAGTATTTCCAGATGCAGCTCTCTGCATCAAGCCCAATTTCCCATAACAGCACACAGGGAATAGGCTGAGTTTCCCGCTCTCTTTCTCCAGGCCCCAACTAAGACTCCCCACTGAGACAGCTGTAGAGTTACATCCTCAGCCAAGTGTTCCAATCAAAGTCCTCCACCACCGTCTCTGGGAAACCAGTGCATTATGTCCATGCTTCAAGTAGCTGACACACACACACTCTTTGAGATTTGATTTTCACATGCACATGCACACACCTGGAAAAGGCTGGCACAACTAGCTATGCCTCCTCTGCCCAGACTATAAGGTAGGTACTGCCACCAGAACACTCCAAAGCCAGCTACTGCAAGGCTGTTACAAGGGTATTCAGTTATACTGAGTAAAATTAATACTAATACAAATGGTAGTGTTGGACCCTTGGACCAATGCGGCAAGGCTATCAGGAATGGCCACAATGTCATCAAATACATTTAAGTACTCTCAAAGGTTAAAATATTCTCTAAACCACAATGAAAAGTTTAAATATATTTAATAATAAACAACAAAAGAACATGAAAATACTAAATATCTATTTACAATAAACACCAGAGTTTCAACCATGGGAAATATTAAAAATAACACAGATGGATAGATGCATACAGATACAGAAAAATGTGTTTGACTAATCTCACTATATTTTCCTGACTGATCTAAAGAATTAATATTTCCTGGTTACTTACTAATGCAAGGCAATGTGACGTGAGTGAGTGGTTGTCCTCCTTTGTTGGATTTCAAAACAATCTGCTCTGAGACTTCTATCTCATCTAGTATTAAACCATCATTTCAGTGCTGGAATACAGAATGACATCACATGCACCTGGTCATCTGATTCTGGTTCCCACACTATCCCCTTTACTAGAAACTGAACAAGAATCTAGCACATATTTGTTACTAAACATGCACATAGAGCTTTGGTGTATGCAGATGTATTATAGCATCTAGTGGTTATAAAACCATTTCAAAACTTCCACTTTTGTAGGGTAGCTTTTAGTTCACCCCTAAATATAATACAGTAGGATTTCTAGTCCTGGTTTTCACAGACATTTTGTCTCTGGCTGCAATCAGAACTGTAAGATGCAATCTTTATGACCTAAACAAGGTAATTTAATATTTCAGACTATTTTTCAAAGTTAGCTGGACTGAGATTAAACTCTTCTCTTTCAGTATCCTCTGTTGCAATATATTAATTTCAATAGTTACAATACAGTCTGACATACAGGTGTATTTCTTTTCTGTCCAACAGGACTCACTGTTTGCATATTTTTAACACAAGCAAATATATTTTCAACATCAGCACCTGTACAAATCAGTTTAATATGCAAATGACATATAATTATTTACAAAACTCCAGCTAGCTATGCTCAAATATGTTACACATCCACTGTCTTACTTTTCCTAGCAGAGCTGGCAGTACCTCACATCATCACATCTCTCCCCCCTTTGAAGACTCAAAGTAGTTTCTCAAGTGACCCTGGAGAAATGTTGTTTGAGTGTAATGAGCATGATTGGGAATACATTAGCCCTACCCTGTCTTGAGAGTCCATCTGCACTGGCATTGCTGGCCCCACTATGGTGCTGCACTTTTTTTTTTGCAGTGTAGAATCCTCAAAATACAGAAACATTCCTACGATGGGGCCAGGCCAGGCCCAAGAGGAAGATGCCCCCCCCACCCTTGTTGGAGCAGTCCACAAAAATCACAAAAACTGATAGGCCAAAGAAGAGCCATAAAGACGATAAAGTGGACTATTGAGGATAAGAAAGAAATTATGTATCGTTACTATTATGCAAAAAGCCCAGAATTCTCAGACACAAGAAAGAAACAAAGATTAAGAAATAAATTAGAGGAAAGAAAAATACTTCCACAGGAAAAACTGTCAGAAGCTTCAAATAAATATTTGCATTCATTAATACAACAGATTTTTGAAAAACAGTATACAGATCAAGAAAATTTGATATGTTTGGAAAATGAAGCATCTGAGGAAGTGCAAAAATGTAAACAACAAAACCAAGAGATATTTGAAAAGTTTAAAAAAGAAATATGGACAAGGGAAAGAAAGAGATTTGATACCGTGCAATATCTATGCAAAGGAGAAAACCAAATTAATCAATATAAAGAAGGCAGCCCCAAAGATATTCAAAGAGAAATGTAGGCGAAGGCATCCAGATATGAAAAATTTCACAATAAAAAAGATAATATCACAAAGATGGAACATAGAAAAGAAGATTAGTAAAGTGGAGGTTAAATAAAAAATAGAAGTTGAAGTTATGGACTGGCTACAAGGTGAAGGATTTAATGTAGAGGGTCTAACACAGCTTGCAGCACAGCATAATGGAATAAGTCCCTAAAGTAAGGAGAAGCAGGAAGATCAGGAGACATCTGAAGAAGAAATATGGACATGGAAAAGAAAAGAAATTTAATATCATGTAATATCTATGCAAAGGAGAAAGAAAACTAATCGATACAAAAAGAGCAGTACCAAAGATATTTGAAGAGAAATATAGGCAAAGGAATCCAGATATGGAAAACTTTACAATATAAAAAATAAGACAAAGAGAAAAAGTAGAAAAGGCGATTAGTAATGGAGAAGTTAAAAAAATAGAAACTCAGGTTGTGGAGCACCTGCAAAGTGAAGGATTCAGTGTAGAAAATCTAATGCAGAAAGCACCACAACAGGATAGAGTAATGGATATCAAAATTAAGGCGAAACAAGTGGAACAGGAAGCAATTGGTCAGGTGCCATATCAAGATAGCTCGGAGCCTTCCACAGGAAACCAGTATAAAAGCTCACTTGAAGCTAGAAAGCAAGACAAGGAACAGGGAACTGCGGAAACTCTGATGCAGTCAATGTTAAGGAGTGACAGGCCAGTGAGTTCCCATATGACAGAACAATGGAGGTCACGGGATGAAATTGAAAAGAATGTGCCACAGGAAGATGCTATAGAACTTTCTATAGAATGCCAGCAGGAAATGGAAAACAAGGCATGTGCTCTCAGCTTGTAGGAAGACGAGCTAAGAGAAGAGTTGCTTGATTTAATAGAAACAGATATATTAAGATCAATGAAAGACATAGACTGCAGAAGGTCAATAAAACCCCAAAAGTTAGAAGTCTTATAAAACAAATGAACACAGTAATTAGGACTGCCCATAGAGATCCATGCAATATAACAGACATAAACAGGATATATTACTGTGCAGCTAAATTAATAACTGATAAAGTTCTACCACAAGAACACAGGGTAGTAAGGGAAAGGAAGGGGAGAAATCGAATACCATCATGGAAGTATCGAATAAAGAAAAATATAAAGCAATTAAGACAAGAAGTGTTAATGTTAGAAGATTATAGAAGAGGAAACAGATACTAAACAAGATAGATGTGATAAATGCAATGCACAGTATTAAAACAGACCAGGATCTATCATGCACTATCACAAATAAATTAATAATTTCAGCACAGGAGGAAAAACTTAGAAGATATACAGATAAATATAAAGCAATTTATTGATGTCCCAAAAAAGCTTTATAGAGAATTGGGAAACAAGGGAAAAGGAATTGAAAGACCACCATAAAAAGAGATAGATACATTTTGGAGAAGTACCTATGAAGATCCTGTGGAACATAACAAAGACGCTATATGGATAAAAAAAGTAAAAGAAAGAATAAGAAGTTTAAAGGTACAGGATATGAAATGGGATGAAGTAACAGCCAAAGAGATTGAAACAAAGTTAAGGAAAGCCTCTAACTGGAAACCCCAGGCCCAGATGCAGGACCTAACTTTTGGGTAAAAGAATTAACATCTTTGCACGAAGACGTAGCCATGAGTAAGAACTATTTATGTGCACATCCTGAACAGACACCAACCTGGTTAAAAACAGGAAAAACAATGCTCCTACTTAAGAGTGAACCTGCAAGTTGCCCTAACAATTATAGGCCAATACCTTGCCTGCCATTGACATATAAACTATACATGGGAATTGACGGTGACAGAGTTTATAGTCATTTAGAAGAAAACTCAATTATGGCAGTAGAATAGAAGGGCAATAGAAGAAAGTCATATGGAACAAAGGATCATTTGTTGTTAAATAAAGTCATAGTGGAGAACTGTAATAAGGGGAAGAATCCAAGTATGGCATGGATTGACAATAAAAAAGCATTTGATAGTATCTCACATTCATGGATAAAAGATTGCTTAAAAATGTATAAGATACATGCTACAATGACTACATTACACTAACCATGAAACAGTGGCAGACCACTTTTGCAATTAAGCCATGATAAAGAACAAATTGTTATCCCAGGGATAAAAATTCAAAGGGGGACATTCCAGGGTGACTCTGTCACCATTGTTATTCTGCCTTGTCCTTAACCCATTAAGCTGTCTACCTAACAGCTTAGGCCATGGATATAATTTGGATCCTAGAAAACACCAAAATGTAAAGACTTCTCATCTTCTCTTTGTCGATCATGTTAAACTGTATCGCTCATCAGATGAAGAACTGAAAGCATAGCTGCAGGTTGTCAAAACTTTTTCAGATGATATAAGAATGTCATTTGGTCTTTAAGTGTGCAAAAGCAACCTTTGAAGAAGAGAAACTGTATCACAAGGAAAATATCAGTTTGGGATGAGAATGTAGTATAAAAGAACTTGAGCAAGAGGGAGTGTATAACTATTTGGGAACTGATGAAGGATTAGCAATAAAACATGAACAAATGTGAATAAAACTCAGTAAGGAATACTTTAGAAGACGTAAATTAATCCTGAGATCAGTGTTGACATCTAGGAACAAGATCCAAGCTATAAACCAATTTGCTCTTCCTGTCCTAACTTACAGTTTTGGAGTGATTGACTGGCCCCAAAACATATTGGATAGATTAGATATTAATTAGATATTAGATATTAAAACAAGAAGGATGCTTTATGTTCACAAAATGATCTATAAAAATCAGTGTATACTATGATTATGTATTCCTCATTTCGAAGGAGGGATGGGCCTCCTTGACATTGGTTATATGTATAGATCTACAATCGTGGGACTCCACACATATCTGCTGACCTCAGAAGACCGAAATGTAGTGAAAGTTTTGAAACATGAGGAGAATAAAGCCAAGATAACTTATCTGCTTAATCTAGCAGATGCATATCGGCATCAAGCAGGAATGGAAATCAAACCAGAAGTTGATAAAAATCAGGCAGCAACTGAATGTGCCAAAAAAACAAAAGAAAGAATATAAGGTGAAGGACCAGATGAGAAGGCAAGAAATGTAGAAAATGAATAAATATAGTTGCAAGTACAGAAAACGTCTGAAAGAATCTCATGTTCTTCCAACTTAAACCCCTCCCCCCATTCCACCTTGCACTGACTCATCCAACTACCTCTACTATTACTTAATCCCACCCAAAACAATCCTTCCCTACCAAAAACTGATTTTCTCTCTAATATCTATTGTACTATACTCTCCAATCTCAATTACACTATTACCCTCTCTGTGCATAATATTTTCCTAACCTACTAATCACTGGTATTTATATATTTTGAAATGTTAAACCTACAATTGAGTTTATAACAAAAATATTCACTTTATGTTTGTTTGTGTCTTTCAGCTTTTCCCGGTTAGGGGTCACCACATTCCAGTCCGCTAATGATTGGCAGTAGAGTTTTACATGCTGGCTTGCCAGGCCAAATGCACAACCTTCAATGAAGGAACACGCATTCATGCATGTCGCCACACAGAAGATGCTCTGACTGAGAATCGAACGGGCAACGTCTAACTGTGAGGCGACAATGCTACCGCAGCACCACCACTTTATGTAAATGTTGAAATTTCTGTATTGAATTATGTCTTTCCATTTTTGTAACATTGTGACAAGCCAATTGCAAACATCATGGAGTTTATCTGTAAATGTTTAATTAGTTGTATGAGCTATGTCCTTTTGTAACGTGTAAAATGTAACTTGCAGTTATTGTGGAGCTTTTCTCCCCAGGCCTCCACTGAAAACAGGCTCTTCTTGGCCCAGTGGACTTCCTCGGTCATCAAACTTAAATAAAATAAAAAAAAATGTTGATTAGGAATGAATCTAGGAATGGTTCAAGAGAGGTGGATTCAAACCAAGAGATGAAACGTTAATATTGGTGGTTCAAGATAGTGGACTACATACAAATTGGTTTACAAAGTCTACTGAGCATGTGGGAGAAACAGAGAAACATAGGTTTTGTAAAACCAAATTGGAAACAGATGCACACCTAGTTGCTCATTGTGACACACTAATGGCAGAAGGACTGTATACTGAAAGGCATAATAATGTGACAAGACTGTTGTACTGGGGATTGTTTAGACAGTATGGTATTGAAGTCGCTGAAAAACACTGGAAACATGAGCCACAAAGCATCATAGAAAAAGGAAGAAGTTTACATGACATAGAATCACTCATTACCAACAGTTCAAAAGATAGATGCTAGAAAACTGGATATAGTGGTCCAAGAAAAGAAGACAAAAGTAGCATTGATCACTGAAATCACGACACCCAATGACTTCAGTGTCTTGTGTACAGAGAGACACAAAGCCATAAAATATAAAGATCTGGAGGCAGAAATGAGAGCAATGTGGAAGAAAGATACCTAGACAGTTCCAATAGTAGTAGGAGCAATGGGTCTTAAAAAAAAAGAATCTACTCTCGTATTTAGATGTGTTACCAATCCATGTAACCCCATACAATTGCAGATGGAGTTATTACTGAGCACACTGCAGGTGCTGCGAAGAGTACTTTTGGTTGTCATCAAAGATCGAAACAATACTGATTTCATAAACATGAATTGTACTTTGACATAGGAATGCGGTCCATTCCTGTATTAGAAACCCAAAAGATTTGGAGAAATTTAAAAAAGTGCTGCACTTTGATGTCATATGCCTGCAATCCTAGGCTGCACCTTAATAACTTGATATTTTGCTGACTAGCTCAAAGTAGCCATGTTAAGAGACTGCTGTCTGTAACCACAGTGAATTTCCTTCTATAAAGATAGGGATGACGTTTCTGTAGTGCCTGTTTTCTGTAGACATTCTTTTTCTACGGCTGCATAACATTCCTCCCTAGGTTGGAGTCTACAGCTGAGACATACCACTGGGTGTTCTTCTCCCTATGAGGAAACCTGGCTGACTACAGCTCCCACCCCATGGTTCAAAGCGTCCACCTGCACAACAAATTCTTTGCTGTAATCTGGACTGGCTAACACAGGGGGTCCTCCCAAAGCCCCTTTAATCTTTTGGAATGTTTGCTCACAGGCTGGGGTCCACACTGCCTTATCTGGCCTGTTTTTCCTCATCAGGTCTGTGAGGGGAGCAGCTTATAGTGCTATAATTGGGAACAAACTTTCTATAGTACCCCGTTGTCTCCAAGAATGCCCTCATCTGCTTTTTGGTAATGGGGCAGGTCAGGCCTGAGCTTCCACTTTGGCAGGTTCTGGCCTGATCTTACCACTCCCCACTCTATGCCCCAGGTAGGAGACCTCTGCCCTACCCACCTGACACTTACTGGGCTTAATGGTCAACCCTGCTGTTTGCAGTCTGCCCTGGACCTCCCTGACATTCTGAAGGTGCTCTTGCCAGGAATGGCTGTAGAAATCAATATTGTCAGGTAATCAAGGGCACACTCTCCTGCTAGGACATGATATACCAGCCTCTAGAAGGTTGCTGGGGAATTCTCATTCCAAAGGGCACCTATGTGAACTTGTATTATCCAAAAGTGTCACAAAATCTGATCTCTCTCTAGTGCTGGGAGTCAAGGGCACCTGCCAGTAGCCATTGGTCAAATCAATAGTGGTCAGATACTTAGCCCCACCCAGCTGTTCTAAGGCTTCATCTGTCCTAGGCATGGGGTAAGCATCTGACGCTGTGTGACTATTTCGTTTTCTGTAATCTACACAGAACTTGGTGCTCTCATCTTTCTTTGGTACCAGCACCACTGGGGGGGGGGGGGCAGGGACTGCTGGATTCCTGGATTACCCCAGTTCCAGCATTTCCCATATCTCCTCCCTCAGAGTCTATCTGACTTGCTCAGGCACCCTGTGCCTGCTTGAAAGGAAGTTGGTGTCCTGTATCCACATGATGCTGCACCAGATGGGTGCACCCAGGCTTCCCAGTGAACGTGCTCCCAACTCCTGTAACACTGCTGAGATTTCTCAAACCTGTGCAGGGGATAGCCGCTGGGACATTGCTACACCCCTTCCACTGAGGTGTCAGTCCAAGCCTCACTGAGGAGATCAGTCACCAGATCCCCCCCAGATGCTTCCTGCTATCCACTGCAAATACTCAGCAGCAGGGCCTCCATATCATGGTAAGGCTTCATTATATTAACATGGTACAATTTGTGCTCCTGCCTCTTGCCTAGCAGGTTTACCATGTAGGTAACATCACTGACCTTCCATACCACTTTGAAGGGTCCTTCCCAAGCTGCCTGCAGCTTATTGTGTCTGACAGGAATGCGCACCATAACCTGCTGTCCTACAGCATACTCTCAGGCTCGAGCATTCCTGTCATACCAGACCTTTTTTTGCTGTTGGGCTCCTACCAGGTTCTCCTGGCCAAGCCCATGAGCTCCTTAAGCCTTGTCCTGTGGTTTAGGACATATGCCACAGCAGACTCCTTGTGGGATTCACATTTACCTTCCCACTCATCACAAATAAAATCTAAAGGCCCCCTCACCCTATGCCCATATAACAACTCAAAGGGTGAAAAACCTCTGGATTTCTGTGGTACCTTTCTGTATGCAAACAGCAGATGGGGCAAATATTTGTCCCACTTTCTCTTAAACTGGTCTGCAAATGCCCATAGCATGGTCTTTAGTATAGAATTTAACCTCTCCACCAGACCTTTAGTCTGGGGATGGCAGAGGGTGGTCTTTAGGTGCTTCACCCCACAGTGTTTCCACAGACAAGCCAGCAGATCTGATATGAAACCTCTGTCAGTCAGTATTTCTTTTGGGAAACCTACCCTGCTGAAAATCTCTAACAAAGCATTCGCCACCTCCTCTGCCTCAATGGAGGACAGAGCCACTGCCTCAGGGTATCTGGTAGCATAATCGACTACCACTAGGATATACTTCTTCAATGTGGAACTTGGGGTACTCAGATTCCCCACAATATCTATAGCTACCCTCTGAAATAGCTCCTGAATCACAAGCAGAGTTATCAAAGGAGCTTTGAATTTGTCCCCTGCCTTGTCTACTTTTTGGTACTGCTCACAGGTCCTGCAGTACGCTGTTACATCCCTTGCAACCCCAGGCCAATAAATGTTCTGCATAATATGTCTCGTAGTACACTTTATGCCCATATGACCTGCAAAAGGGATGTCATGGGTTATGGCTAGAAGTGCCAGATGGTAGGCTCTAAGCATTACCAACTGCTGTATTATCTTACCCTCTAGCCTTCCCTCAGGGGTCCACTCTCTATACAGTAAAGCTTTGTTTCAGTATACAGACTCCCCTTTTCCTTGAGAATCAATCCCTCAAGCCTCGTAATGTAGGGTCTGAGAGCTGAGCCTGTCTCAACTCTACCTTTGCGACCCTTCCCAGCTTCCCTTCCACAGGAAGTCTGGTATCCTCTGAAAACAGTGCTTTACTGTCAGCATGGATACTACCACTCACCTCTGCACTTGCAGTAACTCTGTCCAAGGGAACCTCAGTACTTGCTAGCAGCTGTGGCTCACCTTCAGGCTCTCTGATACAGGGTAGTTCCCTCTTTGAATTACCACCTCACCAACTCTGGCTTCAGGTGTGGAGTCTGTCTGGACCCCCCCCCCCTTCCAGGCTACCAGCCCTACATGCCTGTCTCCAAGCCTGACTGTGCGTAACTGCATGCACACAAGGTACTGCATTATCAACATTTTATTTATTTATTTATTTAACATTTGTTATCTGGGAAAGTCCGGCTTGGAACAAAGCCAATTTTCAGAGGAGGCCCTGGGAGAAACACTTCAAATACATCTATATTCACAATCAGGACATCTACAGGGATATCCTCAAACACACCTATTTGCTTGCTTTCTTTTTCACCCACTCAATCAAGGTGAACTCTGGTCAAACGCATTTGGAATGGGGTCCCTCCTAAAGCTCTGACTGGAGTGAACTTCCCGAGCAAGTACTGCTCGTCTTTATCCACCGCAGGTTTCACAATGGTTATGTCAGAGGCTGTGTCTCTCTTCGTAGTGAACTGTTTCCATCCGCAAAGGTATGATATAAACTACTATGATAATCCGGTACCACTACATGGCCCCACTGGTTACATTTAAAACATCTAACTCTTGAACCTGGCTGTGTACCTGAACTAGTTGCTTCCCCTGTTACTGGCAGACTCTGTTGGGGTGGCAACCGCCTACCATAGGTTCCCTTATGTGCAGCACTGGGTATCCCCTTCCTGTACAGTGATGCCCTGCTTGTTAAGTAGAGGTCCCCTTTTTCCCCAGCTCATCTGCAGAGTTACACTCCCAGTCTGCCAACCAGATTCTCATATCCTCAAGCAAAATCCTAAGGTCTTGTTCCCTCACCAAAAGGTCTGCCAGCCTTTCAAAACTGGTGGACCGAACACCCACTTACTCACCTATGAAAATAAGTGCTTAACTCAGAAATATAATCACACACCCTTTCACCTGCTCTGTGTCTGTGCTCACTAAGCTTTTTTTCTGTAAGCTTCAGGTATTAACTTATAACATTCCAATAAACATTGTTTTACTTTATCATAGTTTAAGCAATCAGTATCACACAATTTAGAAACAGCAGTTACAGCTTTACTATGAAGTAAGGGGGTCAGGAACTGCACAAAGAGTCCTTAGTCAACATTCTCCTGTTTACATACTGTTTCAATGTTTCAACAAAAGTTTCAAAATTCTCACCCTCTGCAAATTGTTGAAGAAATTTACTGACCTTTATTGCTTCTTGTGTTTGGATATTCCCTTCTGCTCTACTTCCATGACCCTGATGAAGAGTCAACATCCCTCTCGCATGTTGGCATTATTTCTCATTCTCTTCATCCTCTAAATGCTTCAGTCTCTCCACTGATTCTAATTCCAAATGTTTTGCCTCCAGTTCATATCTCTTTAACTGCAGATGGGGTTTTTAAGTCCTCTGAGGAAAAAGTGTCCAGTACAAACATCAATATCTGTGAGACCTGTCACACAGGTCCAATGCAAACATCCATATCTGTGAGAATTATCACACAGCTCCAGTACATACATCCATATCTGTGAGACCTGTCACACAACACCACGACAAACATCCATATCTGTGAGCCCTATCACACAGGTCCAATGCAAACATCCATATCTGTGAGACCTATCACACATCTCCAGTACAAACATCCATATCTGTGAGACCTATCACACATCTCCAGTACAAACATCCATATCTGTGAGACCTATCACACATCTCCAGTAAAAACATCCATATCTGTGAGACCTATCACACATCTCCAGTACAAACATACATATCTGTGAGACCTATCACACAGCACCAGTACAAACATCCATATCTGTGAGACCTATCACACAGGTCCAATGCAAACATACATATCTGTGAGACCTATCACACATCTCCAGTACAAACATCCATATCTGTGAGACCTATCACACATCTCCAGTACAAACATCCATATCTGTGAGACCTATCACAAAGCACCACGACAAACATCCATATCTGTGAGACCTATCACACAGCACCAGTACAAACATCAATATCTGTGAGACGTGTCACACAGGTCCAATGCAAACATCCATATCTGTGAGACCTATCACACAGCACCAGTACAAACATCAATATCTGTGAGACCTGTCACACAGGTCCAATGCAAACATCCATATCTGTGAGACCTATCACACATCTCCAGTACAAACATCCATATCTGTGAGACCTATCACACATCTCCAGTACAAACATCCATATCTGTGAGACCTATCACACAGCACCACGACAAACATCCATATCTGTGAGACCTATCACACAGGTCCAATGCAAACATCCATATCTGTGAGACCTATCACACATCTCCAGTACAAACATCCATATCTGTGAGACCTATCACACATCTCCAGTACAAACATCCATATCTGTGAGACCTATCACACAGCACCATGACAAACATCCATATCTGTGAGACCTATCACACAGGTCCAATGCAAACATCCATATCTGTGAGACGTATCACACAGCACCACGACAAACATCCATATCTGTGAGACCTATCACACAGCACCAGTACAAACATCCATATCTGTGAGACCTATCACACATCTCCAGTACAAACATCCATATCTGTGAGACCTGTCACACATCTCCAGTACAAACATCCATATCTGTGAGACCTATCACACATCTCCAGTACAAACATCCATATCTGTGAGACCTATCACACATCTCCAGTACAAGCATCCATATCTGTGAGACCTATCACACAGGTCCAATGCAAACATCCATATCTGTGAGACCTATCACACATCTCCAGTACAAACATCCATATCTGTGAGACCTATCACACATCTCCAGTACAAACATCCATATCTGTGAGACCTATCACACATCTCCAGTACAAACATCCATATCTGTGAGACCCATCACACATCTCCAGTACAAACATACATATCTGTGAGACCTATCTCATATCTCCAGTACAAACATACATATCTGTGAGACCTATCACACATCTCCAGTAAAAACATCCATATCTGTGAGACCTATCACACATCTCCAGTAAAAACATCCATATCTGTGAGACCTATCACACATCTCCAGTAAAAACATCCATATCTGTGAGACCTATCACACATCTCCAGTAAAGACATCCATATCTGTGAGACCTATCACACATCTCCAGTACAAACATACATATCTGTGAGACCTATCACACATCTCCAGTAAAAACATCCATATCTGTGAGACCTATCACACATCTCCAGTAAAAACATCCATATCTGTGAGACCTATCACACATCTCCAGTAAAAACATCCATATCTGTGAGACCTGTCACACATCTCCAGTACAAACATCCATATCTGTGAGACCTATCACACAGGTCCAGTGCAAACATCCATATCTGTGAGACCTATCACACATCTCCAGTACAAACATACATATCTGTGAGACCTATCACACATCTCCAGTACAAACATCCATATCTGTGAGACCTATCACACATCTCCAGTAAAAACATCCATATCTGTGAGACCTATCACACATCTCCATTACAAACATACATATCTGTGAGACCTATCACACAGCACCAGTACAAACATCCATATCTGTGAGACCTATCAAACATCTCCAGTGCAAACATACATATCTGTGAGACCTATCACACATCTCCAGTACAAACATCCATATCTGTGAGACCTATCACACAGGTCCAATGCAAACATCCATATCTGTGAGACCTATCACACATCTCCAGTACAAACATCCATATCTGTGAGACCTATCACACAGGTCCAGTGCAAACATCCATATCTGTGAGACCAATCAAATAGCTCCAATGCAAACATCCATATCTGTGAGACCTGTCACACAGCTCCAGTAAAAACATCCATATCTGTGAGACCTATCACAAGGTTCCAGTACAAACATCCATATCTGTGAGACATATCACACAGCTATAAATACAAACATCCCTATCTGTGAAACCTGTCACATAGCTCCAGTACAAATATCCATATCTGTGAGACCTATCACACAGCTATAAATACAAACATCCATATCTGTGAGACCAATCACACAGCTCCTGTACAAATATCCATATCTGTGAGACCTTTCAAACAGCTATAAATACAAACATCCATATCTGTGAGACCTATCACAAGGTTCCAGTACAAACATCTATATCTGTGAGACCTATCACACAGCTCTTAATACAAACATGCCTATCTGTGAGACCTGTCACATAGCTCCAGTACAAACATCCATATCTGTGAAACCTATTACAAGGTTCCAGTACAAACATCCATATCTGTGAGACCGATCACACAGCTATAATTACAAGCATCCATATCTATGAGACCAATCACACAGTTCCAATACAAACATCCATGTCTGTGAGACCTATTACATAGCTATAAATACAAACACCCATATCTGTCAGACCTATCAGAAGGTTCCAGTACTAACATCCATGTCTGTGAGACCTATTACATAGCTATAAATACAAACATCCATATCTGTCAGACCTATCACAAGGTTCCAGTACAAACATACATATCTGTGAGATCTGTCACACAGGTCCAACACAAGCATCCATACCTGTGAGACCTATCACACAGCTATAAATACAAACATCCATATCTGTGAGACCTATCACAGAGCTCAAACTTCTTACACTAGTCGTTAACGAGCTCAAATCTCTTACACTGTAAAAGTAGCTGACTTCAAATCCAACTCCAGACAAGTGACAAGTGATGTACCACAGGCTTCTGTCCTGGGACCACTCTTGTTTGGCATCTACTTCTCTGAAGTACAGGCTAACTCTAAGGGACTCTGGCTTACAAAGTTTGCAGATGACTGCAAGCTGGGAGCCATTACTGAACCTCAAATGATGTGGATATATGACAAAAGGGCCTTACCGAAACAGATGCATGGTGCCATAGCCATGGGCTCAAGCTAAATGCCAAAAAATGTATAGTTATCCCCTTTGGGAAAAACCACATACCTATGAACTACCACATAGGTGACAGTACACTAAACACCAAACGTGTGATAAGAGACCTACGGACACAGGTGGACAGTGGTTTCACCTTTGATAACCACATAGCCACAACAGTTAGAAAATCCTTCTGTGTGGCACACCTCATCACTAAATGCTTTTCATCCAGAAAAAAGGAGGTCATTGTCCCTCTGTACTCATCCCTCATTCGACCCATTATAGAATACAATGCCCCATTTGGTATGTACCTCACAAGACATCTGCAACAACTAGAAAGGCCGCAGAAATACCTCACAAAAAGAATCAAAGGCCTAAAACAGATGCCTTATGCTGACCGTCTAAAGAAACTCCATCTATACTCTGTCACATATCACCTACTCAGAGATGATCTCTGCCTAACATACAAGGCCATGTCAAACCCAGAGCTGTTGAACATGCTACACTTAAAGAAATCCCAATCCCTCCGAGCCACATGCTCCAGGGATCTTAACCTTATCATCATGATGACTAGAACATGCTGGAGGGATAGTTTCCTGACCGAGAGACTCCCCATAATCTGGAATAGACTGCCCATACATGTCAGGCAAAATGCCTCAATGGACCTCTTCAAGAGGAATCTTGATGATTGGATAGGAGATAGGAAATTCACCCCGGGGGATCACATCAGTAGCCCTGCTAGACAGGGGTCCAGGAAAGTAAATATTTCTGGGAAGCAATAGCCAGGGAATTATTATGGCTAGGCTTGTATAGGCCCTAGGGTCAATAGCCTAGTACCTACCTATGAACCTGTAAACCTATGGTTTGACAGGATGACATAGTGAGGTGCTCTGAGGTGAGCTTTTTTTTACCAGTACAACATGTATGATTGGCCATCTTATTGCAGAATACCACTGACTGTATGTGTCAGCTTGCACCAGTTGCATCATTCATGTGTCCTGCAGTGTTTTGCTGAGTGGCTTTATTCTCTGACTATGGATCCAACTCTGCACTCCCACCTGGTTAGGTAATATTTTATACTTTGCATACCTGTGACATTTCACAGAACTGCCAACATGTTTGGTTTCTCACACTCCTCATAAGAAGCTAATCAAGCAAGCAGCACAGGGCAGTTAGCTGATAAACTTACCACTTCTGCCCAGAAATAGTCTTCCTGGGGTAATTGTTAGCAAACACCAAAGGCACTTTAGCAGGTCTGGTGGTCTATGTAGTTATTTTTCTCTTCCTGCCTCTCTCCTTCCTTTCCAGGTGGACCTTTAGCAGTATCCTTTCAACATGTCTGTACTTAACTCAGGAATTATAACCCTTTTTCTGTATACTATTTGTTTCTTTAAATCTTTTTCTTTTGCAGAATTTGTCTCTCACAACCAACAATATTTACCATCCATTAATATACTCTGAGCACAGAATTATACAACATACATTTTCTCCATGTAAAAACTGTCAATGTATATAAAAACAGCAATACAGATTTAACTATTACTCGTTTAATTCATAGGTTTGCACACCTGATCAGGTGTCACATAAACACCCCTGCACCTGATCATATTCAGACTTGTCAATGGCCTCTTGTTTTTTTTTTTTTTTTGTAACATCTTGCAACACCCAGTTACTACAGTGTCTTATGCACAGAGAAACATAAAGTCATAAAATACCAGGATTTACAGGCAGAAATGAGGGCACTGTGGAAGAAGGTTACCCAGATAGTTCCAATAGTAGTAAAAGCAATGGGTCTCATAAAAAGGAATTTACAGTCATACTTAGATATGTTACTGATACATGCAACTCTATATGAATTGCAGGGGTCAGTTGTGGGCACAGCTGGTGCTGTGAAGTGCATTTTTGGCCGACACCAAAGACTGAAACGATACTATTTTCATGGACTTTAATTATACTTTGACTTAGCGACCCTCTAATATGCTTATTTCTAATTGTGTCCACCCTTGTCACACCCAGTGCAAATCTTAACATCTTTAACTCTGCCACATCTAGCTCTAACTCCTGCCTTTTTGTCAGTGCCATTGTCTTCAACCCATATAACATAGTTGGTCTCACTACCCTCTTGTAGACATTCCCTTTCACTCTTACTGGTACTCGTCTGTCACAAATCACTCCTGACACTCTTCTCCACCCACTCTATCCTGCCTGCACTCTCTTCTTCACCATTACTCTGAACTATTGATCCCAAGTATTTAAACTCATCCACCTTCGCCACCTCTACTCCTTGCATCTTCACCATTCCTCTATCCTCCCTCTCATTCACACACATATATTCTGTCTTAGTCCTGCTGACCTTCATTTTTCTTCTCTCTAGAGCATATCTCATCTCTCCAGGGTGCCCTCCACCTGTTCCATACTCTCACTACAGATCACAATGTCATCTGCAAACATGGAACCAAAACACACTTCAAATTGCGAAAATGCAAAAGACTTGAACACAACACAGGCAGTCCAACTGTGTAAAAAGTTTCTTTAATTCTGGTACCTCGGCCTTTGCCTTCTCATGGAATACATTTAATTCAAACACCACCCCTTTTATAACACATCTACACAACATTTGTATAAATAATTGATTCAATAAAACAATTAAGCATTTTATCAATTGCCTTGAGCAAATCTAATATTTTTACCAACAAAATTTGCTCTAAGGAGTTTCTGACTTCACCTATAAAATTTCATACCTTACATCATTTGTAACATGCTATATATCAAATATATTAACATTGATTTACTTCCATAACAAAAGTTTTTATATTTAACATACAATATATAAAAGTTATATTAATACATTTCTGAACATATAATATGTTTAAACATATTGTCACTTGACACTATGTGGTCTTAATTTTATACTTCCAAATTCATTCCATTTGGAAAAAGAGTACTGTACTTAAAAATAAATCTGGACTCCATTTCCAATAATTTATTATGAAAACTTGCATCCTCACCAAAACCCTTAGGTTTCCCCAAAACACAAAATATAAACCCTTCAGGAACCCCTTTGTGCTGCTCCCAAAAACGTTTAGCCACCAGACTATCTAATCTTTTGTGTCTAATGTCCCCCAAATGCTCTAGAATTCTAAGTTTGACTTTCCTACTAGTTTGTCCAATGTACCATTTCTGTTTGGCACAACCACAACCTATGATATAAACTACCCCCGATGAATTACAATCAAAATATTCAAGAGCATTATAGCGGACCTTATTGATTTTCATTCCATCAAGACTTCTAACCCTAACACACTCCTTACAATTCCCACATCGGTAGGTTCCTTTCTTAATATTGCTCTTCAGATTGCTTCTGATGTTCAATATTTCTTTTAAATTGGGATATCTGCCATAAGAAAAAGTCACTGTGGTTGGAAATAACTTCCCTACCTTGTCATCCTCAGTAATAATGGGCCATAATTTTGATACTGTTTCCCTCAAAATATAGGAAAATTGCGAATATTTAGTGACAAAAAATATTTTTTCTTTTTGTCCTTCATCCCCAACATTCCCTATTTGACCACTGGGACATCTTCTAATGCGTGCGTGCCTTCTCCTATCTAACTTTCTTAAACCCAAATCCTGCTCTACATTTAGCCGAGCTGACTTAATTCTCATCCTGGAATAACTTCTTCCAATGAGTTTTCTCTCAATTTTATCAAACTCCACCCCAATCTTACCAAATTCAGAAGTATTGGATCCAATACGTTTTAAATTCTGCCAGTGGGAGAGAATCTATAAGATGATCACTGTGCATGCTAGATGCATGCAAAAAATTGTCAGCTGCTGTTGCTTTATAAAATGTTTTGTATTGTACCTTATTATTGGTGGCTTTTGTTATGTTATTGTTTCTCAATGTTAATATATTTGATATATAGCATGTTACAAATGATGTAAGGTATGAAATTTTATAGGTGAAGTCAGAAACTCCTTAGAGCAAATTTTGTTGGTAAAAATATTAGATTTGCTCAAGGCAGTTGATAAAATGCTTAATTGTTTTATTGAATCAATTATTTATACAAATGTTGTGTAGATGTGTTATAAAAGGGGTGGTGTTTGAATTAAATGTATTCCATGAGAAGGCGAAGGCCGAGGTACCATGGGGACTCCTGTCTGATTTTGTCTGTCAACCTGTCCATCACCATTGCAAATAAGAAAGGGCTCACAGCTGATCCTTGATGTAATCCCACCTCCACCTTAAACGCCCACCACCACTCCCACCGCAGACCTAACTGCTTTCACACTACCCTTGTACATATCCTGTACCGCTATTACATACTTCTCTGACACTCCCGACTTCCTCATACAATATCACAACTCCTCTCTAGGCACCCTGTCATATGCTTTCTCTAAGTCCACAAAAACACAATGCAACTCCTTCTGACCTTCTCTGTACTTCTCCATCAACACTCTCAGAGCAAACATCACATCTGTAGTGCTCTTTCCGGGCATGAAACCATACTGCTGATCACTAATCATTATGCCCCTTCTTAACCTAGCTTCCACTACTCTTTCCCATAACTTCATGCTGTGACTGATCAATTTAATCCCTCTGTAGTTGCTACAGCTCTGCACATCACCCTTATTCCTAAAGATAGGTAGCAAAACACTTTTTCTGCATTCCTCAGGCATCCTCTCACTTTCCAAAATTTCATTAAACAATCTGGTTAAAAACTCCACTGCCATTTCACCTAAACACCTCCATGCTTCCATATGTATGTCATCTGGACCAACAGCCTTTCCATTCTTCATTCTCTTCATAGCTATCCTTACTTCCTCCTTGCTAATCCATTGTACTTCATGATTCACTATCCCTACATCATCCAACCTTCTCTCCCTCTCATTCTCTTCATTCATCAACCCCTCAACAGAATAATGATTAGTACATACAGGTACAGAATAATGATTAGTACATACAGGTACAGAATAATGATTAGTACATACAGGTACAGAATAATGATTAGTACATACAGGGACAGAATAATGATTAGTACATACAGGTACAGAATAATGATTAGTACATACAGGTACAGAATAATGATTAGTACATACAGGGACAGAATAATGATTAGTACATACAGGTACAGAATAATGATTAGTACATACAGGGACAGAATAATGATTAGTACATACAGGGACAGAATAATGATTAGTACATACAGGTACAGAATAATGATTAGTACATACAGGTACAGAATAATGATTAGTACATACAGGTACAGAATAATGATTAGTACATACAGGGACAGAATAATGATTAGTACATACAGGTACAGAATAATGATTAGTACATACAGGGACAGAATAATGATTAGTACATACAGGTACAGAATAATGATTAGTACATACAGGGACAGAATAATGATTAGTACATACAGGGACAGAATAATGATTAGTACATACAGGTACAGAATAATGATTAGTACATACAGGTACAGAATAATGATTAGTACATACAGGGACAGAATAATGATTAGTACATACAGGGACAGAATAATGATTAGTACATACAGGGACAGAATAATGATTAGTACATACAGGTACAGAATAATGATTAGTACATACAGCAGGGACAGAATAATGATTAGTACATACAGGGACAGAATAATGATTAGTACATACAGGTACAGAATAATGATTAGTACATACAGGGACAGAATAATGATTAGTACATACAGGTACAGAATAATGATTAGTACATACAGGTACAGAATAATGATTAGTACATACAGGTACAGAATAATGATTAGTACATACAGGTACAGAATAATGATTAGTACATACAGGGACAGAATAATGATTAGTACATACAGGTACAGAATAATGATTAGTACATACAGGTACAGAATAATGATTAGTACATACAGGGACAGAATAATGATTAGTACATACAGGGACAGAATAATGATTAGTACATACAGGGACAGAATAATGATTAGTACATACAGGTACAGAATAATGATTAACACATACAGGGACAGAATAATGATTAGTACATACAGGTACAGAATAATGATTAGTACATACAGGGACAGAATAATGATTAGTACATACAGGTACAGAATAATGATTAGTACATACAGGTACAGAATAATGATTAACACATACAGGTACAGAATAATGATTAGTACATACAGGGACAGAATAATGATTAGTACATACAGGTACAGAATAATGATTAGTACATACAGGTACAGAATAATGATTAGTACATACAGGTACAGAATAATGATTAGTACATACAGGGACAGAATAATGATTAGTACATACAGGTACAGAATAATGATTAGTACATACAGGTACAGAATAATGATTAGTACATACAGGTACAGAATAATGATTAGTACATACAGGGACAGAATAATGATTAGTACATACAGGTACAGAATAATGATTAGTACATACAGGTACAGAATAATGATTAGTACATACAGGGACAGAATAATGATTAGTACATACAGGTACAGAATAATGATTAGTACATACAGGTACAGAATAATGATTAGTACATACAGGGACAGAATAATGATTAGTACATACAGGTACAGAATAATGATTAGTACATACAGGTACAGAATAATGATTAGTACATACAGGTACAGAATAATGATTAACACATACAGGGACAGAATAATGATTAGTACATACAGGTACAGAATAATGATTAGTACATACAGGTACAGAATAATGATTAGTACATACAGGTACAGAATAATGATTAGTACATACAGGTACAGAATAATGATTAACACATACAGGGACAGAATAATGATTAGTACATACAGGTACAGAATAATGATTAGTACATACAGGTACAGAATAATGATTAGTACATACAGGTACAGAATAATGATTAGTACATACAGGTACAGAATAATGATTAGTACATACAGGGACAGAATAATGATTAGTACATACAGGTACAGAATAATGATTAGTACATACAGGTACAGAATAATGATTAGTACATACAGGTACAGAATAATGATTAGTACATACAGGTACAGAATAATGATTAGTACATACAGGTACAGAATAATGATTAGTACATACAGGTACAGAATAATGATTAGTACATACAGGTACAGAATAATGATTAGTACATACAGGTACAGAATAATGATTAGTACATACAGGTACAGAATAATGATTAGTACATACAGGTACAGAATAATGATTAGTACATACAGGTACAGAATAATGATTAGTACATACAGGTACAGAATAATGATTAGTACATACAGGGACAGAATAATGATTAGTACATACAGGTACAGAATAATGATTAGTACATACAGGGACAGAATAATGATTAGTACATACAGGTACAGAATAATGATTAGTACATACAGGTACAGAATAATGATTAGTACATACAGGGACAGAATAATGATTAGTACATACAGGTACAGAATAATGATTAGTACATACAGGGACAGAATAATGATTAGTACATACAGGTACAGAATAATGATTAGTACATACAGGTACAGAATAATGATTAGTACATACAGGTACAGAATAATGATTAGTACATACAGGTACAGAATAATGATTAGTACATACAGGTACAGAATAATGATTAGTACATACAGGTACAGAATAATGATTAGTACATACAGGGACAGAATAATGATTAGTACATACAGGTACAGAATAATGATTAGTACATACAGGTACAGAATAATGATTAGTACATACAGGGACAGAATAATGATTAGTACATACAGGGACAGAATAATGATTAGTACATACAGGTACAGAATAATGATTAGTACATACAGGTACAGAATAATGATTAGTACATACAGGTACAGAATAATGATTAACACATACAGGTACAGAATAATGATTAGTACATACAGGTACAGAATAATGATTAGTACATACAGGTACAGAATAATGATTAGTACATACAGGTACAGAATAATGATTAGTACATACAGGGACAGAATAATGATTAGTACATACAGGTACAGAATAATGATTAGTACATACAGGGACAGAATAATGATTAGTACATACAGGTACAGAATAATGATTAGTACATACAGGTACAGAATAATGATTAGTACATACAGGTACAGAATAATGATTAGTACATACAGGGACAGAATAATGATTAGTACATACAGGGACAGAATAATGATTAGTACATACAGGTACAGAATAATGATTAGTACATACAGGTACAGAATAATGATTAGTACATACAGGTACAGAATAATGATTAGTACATACAGGGACAGAATAATGATTAGTACATACAGGGACAGAATAATGATTAGTACATACAGGTACAGAATAATGATTAGTACATACAGGTACAGAATAATGATTAGTACATACAGGTACAGAATAATGATTAGTACATACAGGGACAGAATAATGATTAGTACATACAGGTACAGAATAATGATTAGTACATACAGGGACAGAATAATGATTAGTACATACAGGTACAGAATAATGATTAGTACATACAGGTACAGAATAATGATTAGTACATACAGGTACAGAATAATGATTAGTACATACAGGTACAGAATAATGATTAGTACATACAGGGACAGAATAATGATTAGTACATACAGGTACAGAATAATGATTAGTACATACAGGTACAGAATAATGATTAGTACATACAGGGACAGAATAATGATTAGTACATACAGGTACAGAATAATGATTAGTACATACAGGGACAGAATAATGATTAGTACATACAGGTACAGAATAATGATTAGTACATACAGGTACAGAATAATGATTAGTACATACAGGGACAGAATAATGATTAGTACATACAGGTACAGAATAATGATTAGTACATACAGGGACAGAATAATGATTAGTACATACAGGTACAGAATAATGATTAGTACATACAGGTACAGAATAATGATTAGTACATACAGGGACAGAATAATGATTAGTACATACAGGTACAGAATAATGATTAGTACATACAGGTACAGAATAATGATTAGTACATACAGGGACAGAATAATGATTAGTACATACAGGTACAGAATAATGATTAGTACATACAGGTACAGAATAATGATTAGTACATACAGGTACAGAATAATGATTAGTACATACAGGTACAGAATAATGATTAGTACATACAGGTACAGAATAATGATTAGTACATACAGGGACAGAATAATGATTAGTACATACAGGGACAGAATAATGATTAGTACATACAGGTACAGAATAATGATTAGTACATACAGGTACAGAATAATGATTAGTACATACAGGTACAGAATAATGATTAGTACATACAGGTACAGAATAATGATTAGTACATACAGGTACAGAATAATGATTAGTACATACAGGGACAGAATAATGATTAGTACAT
>NC_056743.1:38429718-38439718 GCF_019279795.1 Protopterus annectens
CCCCTTTATGATGAGGTGTGCCACGTATAAGGACTTTTTGACTACTTTGGCGATGTGACTATCAAAGGAGAGACTACTTTCCACCTGGGTCCCAAGGTCTCTTATCACGCATTCTGTGTTAAGTAGATTGCTGCCTGTGTGGTAGTTCATGTGTACAGAGTTTTTACCAAAAGGGATGACACTGCACTTTTTGGCATTGAGCTTGATGCCATGGCTCTGACACCAGGCATCTGTCTCAGTGAGACCCTTCTGTAGGATGTCCACATCATTTGGAGACTTGACTATGGCTCCTAGTTTGCAGTCATCTGCGAACTTCGCCAGCCAGAGGCCTTCTGTGTTAGCCTGTACTTCAGAGAAGTAGATACCAAATAGGAGAAGTCCCAGGATGGAACCCTGTGGCACTCCACTTGTCACTGCCTGTCAGTGTGACGTAGGGATTTATACCTAGTTTAGTGAGTTTAGCTATAATTCCAGAATGGGGGATAGTGTTGAAAGACTTGGCGAGGTCAGGATAGGCTGTGTGAGCTACCTTACCCTCATCCACAGCTTTGGTGACTGCCTCAAAGAAGTTGTTAAGGTTCAGGAGGCATGATCTGCCTTCCGAACTGGGTGGGATCCAGAGTTTGGAAGTTACCAATGTCTTTGTTTACGAGTTCCATGATGATACGTTCCATGGCCTTGCAGACCAGGCTTGTCAGGCTAATAGGTTGATAGTTCCCAGGATTAGTGGTGGCTCCTCCTTTGTGGAGTGGGAAAACTGTTGTTGTGAGCCATTCAGTGGGCACAAAGCCTGATGCAAGGTTATTATTGAACATGGTGCTTAAATGGGGAGCCAGTTCATTCTGAAGTTCATGTAAAATGCAGTCTGGGATGTTGTTCCATCCTATGGATGCTGTGTTTTTGACTTTAGAGAGTGCAGCTTTTACCTGCGTAGTTGTGATTACAGGGACTCTGCATTCTTCCTGTATAGATATGGGCCCTTTATGGGGTGAGAGGGGGGTAAAGTTAGCACTGAACCGATCTGCTAGGATGTTGGCAATATCAGTTGGTTCTGTAATTTTCGTGCCTTTGTACTGTAATTCAGAGCAGATCTGGGTGTTGCCATCTAGATTCTTGACATAGCTATAGAATGCTTTGTGGTTGTCCTTGGATTTAGTGGCAATTTTGTTTTCGTAGATAGCTTTGGAGGATCTTATAAGGGATCTCAGCTTCTTACTGAGGCTGACCTTGGAGCTCCTCCACTCATGGGATTTTACTCTCTTTTGCAACAGTTTCTTCCTTCTGTTGTACTGTTTTTTTATGGCAGGGGACCACCAGATTGGCTTCCTATTTTTGGAGGATAGTGTCTTGGTTCTGTTTGGGATAGCATGATCCATGCACTCGTTTAAGTGCTTATAGAGTGCATTTGTGTAGGATTCAGCAGTTGTAACTGTATTGTCCATCTGCATGGGGGTAATGAAGTTCAAAACTTCTGTCTTAAGAAATATGAAGTTGGCTTTGGAGAAATTTTTTACTGTGGTTTCCTTAATGGGGGGTGGGGGCAGGATTTGGATATCAAGGGTGATAAGCTTATGGTCAGATCGGACCAACGAGGAGTTGAGTTCAGGTGTGGAACTCATGTTGGTAATGACTAGGTCTAGGATATTGTTGCCCCTGGTGGGGGTGTGGATAAGTTGATCTAGGGCATTGGAGTTTATGAATTCCAGAAAGCGTTGAGCTAAGGAGTTGGTACAAGAGTAGTTTTCCCAGTTAATGGTGGGGTAGTTGAAGTCACCCATTATTAGGGTGTTTGGTTGAACCCTAATATTTTCCAGTGCATCAAGAAAAGAGGAGTGGGAATCCTGGGGCATGGAGGGGGGATCTGTAGCAAGCTACAATTTGGATTGCAGTTTTGCCCAGAGTTAGTTACACTTGGATAACCTCGGATGCATTATGCTGAGCAACTAGCCTGGAGGTGTGGATATCCTTAATGAATATGGACACACCTCCGCCTTTGGTGTTTCGGTCCAGGTTACATGGCTGAAAAGTGTGGTATGAGTTATAGCCTGGTAGTGAAGGGGTGCTCTCTGGAGCCTTGAACCAGGTCTCAGTCACTGCACAGATATCAATGTTCTCCATTTTAAGGAGTGCCTCGAGTGAGTGCATTTTGAGATTTAGACTTTTAGCATTGAGTAGCATTACCTTCAGTTTTTGTTTGCCTGTTCCTGTTATGGTGGTGAATTTGTTATTTGAACCCTGCCTAAAAAAGGCACGATAGGGGCAGGAAGAGCCTTAGCCAGTATCCGGAATCTCAAGGGCAACAGGTGCAGGCCATCTGTGGTAAAGCATCGTGGTCTGTCGACCATGTCATCCCAAGCAGACATATACTGGATCCACTTAGAATGACACCAGAAGCTTAACCAATTGTTGAAGTCAATCATTTTGTCCTTGTACTGTGGTATCATTCTGGGTGATGGCAGAATGCAACTCAGGGCTAGGGTCATACCTGCCTGGGCTACAAGATCGGAGAGCTCTTCCATGTCTCTTTTCATGTAGTCCAGGGAGGTATGTCTCATGTCATTCACACCAACATGGACAATGACAGAGTCATATTTATGCTTGGTGTGGAGTGACCTGAGTGCGTGGGTTATGTGGCGGATCCTGGCACCCGACAGGCAGCTGATAGTAACCTTCGCCTTGTTTAGACTGGTGAGTGGGACATCAGTGTGCCTGGCTATAGAGTCACCTATGACACACATACATATACATACATACATACACACACACATAAATATATATATATATATATATATCTCTTCTTCTTTCGGCTGCTCCCGTCAGGGGTTGCCACAGCAGATCAACTGTTTCCATTTCTTCCTGTCCTCTGCAACTTGCTCTGTCACACCAACCACCTGCATGTCCTCTCTCACCACATCCATAAACCTTATCTTAGAACTTCCTCTTTTCCTGTTACCTGGAAGCTTCATCCTTAGCATCTTTTTCCCAATATACTCTGCATCCCTCCTCAGCACATGTCCAAACCAATGTAATCTTGCCTCTCCGGCTTTGTCTCCAAACCTTCCAACCTGGGTTGACCCTCTAATATACTTATTCCTAAGCCTGTCCATCCTCGTCACACCCAGTGCAAATCTTAACATCTTCAACTCTGTCACTTCAAGCTCTGACTCCTGCCTTTTTGTCAATGCCACTGTCACCAACCCATATAACATAGCTGGTCTCACTACCCTCTTGTAGACCTTCCCTTTCACTCTTACTGGTACTCGTCTGTCACAAATCACTCCTGACACTCTTCTCCAACCACTCCATCCTGCCTGTACTCTCTTCTTCACCTCTCTTCCACACTTACCATTACTCTAAACTGTTGATCCCAAGTATTTAAACTCATCCACCTTCGCCACCTCTACTCCCTGCATCCTCACCATTCCTCTATCCTTCCTCTCATTCACACACATATATTCTGTCTTATTTCTGCTGACCTTCATTCCTCTTCTCTCTAGAGCATATCTCCACCTCTCCAGGGTCTCCTCCACCTGTTCCCTACTCTCACTACAGATCACAATGTCATCTGCAAACATCATAGTCCATGGGGCCTCCTGTCTGATCTTGTCTGTCGACCTGTCCATCACCATTACAAATAAGAAATGGCTCAGAGCTGAACCTTGATGCAATCCAACCTCCACCTTAAACGCATCCGTCACTCCCAACACAGACCTCACTGCTGTCACACTACCCTCACACATATCCTGTACCACTCTTACATACTTCACTGACACTCCCGACTTCCTCATACAACTCCTCTCTAGGCACCCTGTCATATGCTTTCTCTAAATCCTCAAAGACACAATGCAACTCCTTCTGATATTCTCTGTACTTCTCCATCAACACTCTCAAAGCAAACATCGCATCTGTAGTTCTCTTTCCTGGCAAGAAACCATACTGCTGATCACTAATCATCACCTCCCTTCATAACCTAGCTTCCACTACTCTTTCCCATAACTTCATGCTGTGACTGATCAATTTAATCCTTCTGTAGTTACTACAGCTCTGCACATCACCCTTATTCTTAAAAATCGGTACCAAAACACTTTTTCTCTATTCCTCAGGCATCCTCTCACTTTCCAAGATTTCATTAAACAATCTGGTTAAAAAATCCACTGCCATTTCACTTAACACCTCCATGCTTCCACAGGTATGTCATCTGGACCAACAGCCTTTCTGTTCTTCATTCTCTTCATAGCTATCCTTACTTCCTCCTTGCTAATCCACTGCACTTCATGATTCACTATCGGCACATCATCCAACCTTCTCTCTCTCTCATTCTCTTCATTCATCAGCCCCTCAAAGTACTCTTTCCATCTGCTCAAAACACTCTCCATGCTTAGGAGTACGTTTCCCTCATTATCCTTTATCACCCGTACCTGCTGCACATCTTTACTAGCTCGGTCCCTCTGTCTAGCCAATCAGTACATATATATATATATATATATATTGCACACAGACACACACACACATACATATACATACATACATATATATATATATATATATATATATATATATATATATATACACACACACACACACACACACACACACACACACACACACATATATATATATATATATATATATATATATATATATACACTATTAAAATTCTATGTACTATTGAAGAAAAAAACTTTAAAAAATAAAACAACTTCTACTAGAACTAGAGAAGGAAGAAACACTAGGAGTCAGAATGGATGTTTAGCGCTTTCGCTCTTTTATTGATAATTAGAGCGTTATCAGAACTTTATTAAGGACATTGGAATAAGACTGCTTTATACAGTGAGCAAGGCATGGAAGTGAAAAGAAATGCATGCAAGGGGCGTTAACCCCAAAATGGCCTATGAGCTGGCTTGTAAGGTATAAAAGACAAGTGATTGACAAGAGATTCTACAGCTGAGTTTACAGTACCCAATGATATTGGGTCTCTGCCTTTCTGGGAGTGGTTAAAATAACCATCGCAGAGCACATTTTACATTTAAAGATTCATTGAGTCCTGGACAGTTTTCCGCATTTAGTAGCAATTGCCACTTTAGTTCTTTCAATTCTAGTAAAGTTTCACAATCACTGAAGTATTGCTGGACTTGTTCAAGTACGAAGAATAGGAACTATTTGAAACTATTGCAGCTGAGTTTGTGTCTGCCTAGCGCATTGCTAGTGTCCCCGATATACTTGTTGCTCAGGCTGCTGCACAGAGCTTGACTTACTGCCAGCTGTGATGTTGAGAAAAGATAAGTGTTTATTCTCATTTTTTGTCTGCATTTTGATTTAATATCTCTGTAATCTGTACAGCTGTACTTGTTTGTAACTATCCACCCTCCCTGTTCTTGTTTTGGTGTTTGTGCTGTTGGCTCTGCAGTTGCCCACCATTCCTATACGTTTCTATTTGAGCACTCCTCCTGAGTCCATCTCATTTGCTCACTTAACCAAATACAGTGAGATCATATTGAGTCTAGTGTTCACTCTACATAATACAGAGAGAAGATCTGAGAAGGCCAACCCACTTAGGTTCTTATTTCATCTCTCCTTGCACTTTACTAACAAAACAAAACAAACTCATCTGCTTTTACTGTATTTGTGTTTCCTCCTTCTTTATTTTGCTTTTGCCTCTTCTTAAACATACTCAATTTTATTTATTCTGCTGCATTTATTACTGCTTGGTAGTAGCCTGATTAAATTGTAACTGTTATTCTACATCTTTTGGTTTAAGCACTTGGACTTTATACAGGTTGTTTACATTAAGAAGGTTTGTGGTCTGCACTGTTGTGGCAGGACAGGTAGCTTGCATCCTTCTAAGCTGGGAATTGCTGATTGAAAGCTCAGTGTCTGCTATTCTAAAAGTGTATTAGTTCTGGCTTAAGCACGTGGGCTTCAGGCCATTTATTCCACATTAAGGTTTGTGGTCTGCACTATTGTGGGAGGAGAGGCTGGATTTTGCCTTCTGAGCTGGGAATTTCTGGTCACAGGCTTATTGTGACTGCTTACTTGAACTGTTTCTTTCTGAAATTGGTGCACCTTGTTGCTGTAGCATAGACCAGATTCAGGCCTGCTGAACCTAGCTTTGTTTGTATAACTTGAGCACTGATCCAGGCCATCTTTTTTTGGAGAAGGTTCCCCCGCACCCTAGTAAGCAGGGGTGTGCAGTTAGAACTTGTCTGATTGAAGACTGCTGGAACAGGGCTCAATTTTGAGCTTTCTGCTTAATTGGGTAACTTGTTTAAATCAGTTTGTTCCTTTTCTATTGATATATATATATATATATATATATATATATATATATATATATATATATATATATATATATATATATATATATATATATATATATATATATATATATATATATATATATATATATATATATATATATATATATATATATATATATATATATATATATATATATATATATATATATATATATATATATATGGGTCTACCTGAAAACACCGAATGTGTATATGTATATCTCTCTCTCTCTCTCTCTATATATATATATATATATATATATATATAATATATATATATATATATATATATATGGGTCATATATATGGTCCAACCTGAAACAGGCGAATGCCAATAGTACTGACAATGAGATAACCAACACGGAGAAGATGACAAAGCGACGACGGTGAAAATCCCAGCGCTGAGAACACCGACATGTTAAGGTAAGTGTGGGATAGTGACGGACGTTAGGGTCAGGGTGCGGGTAAGGTAAGTGTGCAATAGTGACAGACTTCAGGGTTAGGGGCAGGTTAAGTGAGTTAGGGTTAGGGTGCGGGTTAGGTGAGTGTGCGATAGTGACGGACCTTAGGGTTTGGGTTAAGGTTAGTGCATAGATAGTTGCGTATGTAAGGTTTAGTGTAGGTTTGTAAGGTTTTTGGTGTGCTTGTGTTGTGTGTGTGTTTTACGGAAAAGGTATTTGTTTCGTTTTCTTGATTGTCGGGATTGTGGTTTGTCAGGCATGTGAAGTTTTATGTTTTTGAACTTTTTTTTTCTTTGTGGTGTTGGTTATGTCATTGTCGGTGTTTTTGCGTGTCGGTGTTTTCTGGTAGACCCATATATATACATATATGTTTTCAGGTAGACCTATATATATATATATATATATATATATATATATATATATATATATATATATATATATATATATATATAAATTGCACTTTATTCATCTACTTTTACTGTATTGGTGTTTCTTCCTACTTTATTACTTGGGGCATTGACTACAACTCTGATCTGTGATATATAACAATAAGTATCCTTTTCTGTGCTTTTAAACTGTTTTTTTGAGTGTATCTGCTTTATTTTCTGAAAAAAAAAATTCAGGGCTGTGTTACAAATCTCTTGCCCATACCTTACTTGGATAGAAGGAAGTTTCTCTCCTCACCTGTGAGAGAGGGGAGCTTTGAGCAGCCTATCTGTCCCTGGAGGAATGGTTTTAGTCCAGAAATTAGTAGTTTATTGGCCATTTTGGGCTAATTTCTATCTCTTTCATTTTCCTGCTATAAATACTGTATTTGCCCGGTTTTGCTCACCGGGCAGAACTGGTTAGCTAGGGTATAACTATTCCCGGTTCCACAAATGTCTCCTCTTCAATTTTTCCCTTGGAACTAGACAAACTTTCAACTTAAGCACTCAAGCCATTCATTTCTCAGCCCAACACTTGCTCAAAATGTATTGCAAGCACTTATAAACCTTAGCACTAGACTTTCCTGTACTGAACAGAAGGACACGGCTCTCTATTCGACCTTACCAGCCATCCAGTAAAACAGTTCACTGAACCTATCCAAGCATGTCCAAAGAGCAGTTTCAGGTGTACTCTCCAGTCCAACTAGTGAATCTGGGCATTTTGAAGCAATGTAACAACTGCCTCATTTACAGACAACCCCCTCCTCCTACCAGCAAACACTAATGCATGTGAGAGATGCAATTATACAGCTAAACTGGAGGCTAAGCTCTCTCAACCCAAGACTGGATCAGACAGTCAAGAGGAGAAGGGAAATACTTGCATCACACCACCAGTCTTACATAGACCCATTAAACCAGCACTGGCAAAACACACACATAAATACATGAAAATGTACATGGAGGCTCTAAATAAAAATCTGCAAAACCAACAGAGACCTCCAAAGCAAACATCCAAGCAACCTCCACCCCCCAACACAAACCATGAAACACATACTTCACAAAACCAGTGTGCCATGCAATCACAGCCCTTAAGGCAAAATAACATACCCAACATACTAGTAATAGGTGACGCTATAGTCAGGCACATCGACGTCCCACTCACTAGGCTGAAAAAGGAGAAGGTTAATGTTAGCTGCCTGTCGGGTGCCAAGATCCGCCACATAACACAATCACTCAGGTCACTCCAGAACAAGTACAAATATGACTCTGTCATTGTCCATGTTGGTGTGAATGACCTGAGCCATACCTCCCTGGACTACATGAAGAGAGACATGGAAGAGCTCTCTGATCACGTAGTCCAGGTCAGTATGACCCTGACTAGCATCCTGCCCTCACCAAGAATGATACCACAGTATAAAGAAAAAATTCTCGATTTCAACACTTGGCTAAGTTTCTGGTGTCATTCAAAGGGGATCCAGTGTCTGTCTGCCTGGGATGACATGCTCGAAAAGCCATGCTGCTTTGCTAGAGACAGCTTGCACCTGTCACCCTTAGGCTTTCAAATACTAGACAAGGCTCTAGCCACCCCCATAGTGCCTTTTTTAGGCAAGGCTCAAAAGACAAACCCACCGCCGTAAATAGCACAAGTAACAAAAAACTGAGGGTAATGCTACTCAATGCCAGAAGTCTAAACCTCAAAATGCATGCACTCGAGGCACTCAGTATGGAGAAAATCGATATATGTGCAGTAACAGAAACCTGGTTTAACACTCCAGACAGCACCCCAGCACTACCAGCCTATAACTCATACCATAATTTTGGCCACAGAACCCAAACCAAAATACAAAAGGCAGGAGCATATCCATATTCATCAAGGATACCCACACCTCCAGGTTAGTGGCACAGCATGATGCTTCAGAGATCATCCACGTGCAACTAACAATGGGCAAAACTGCAGTTCAAATTGTAGCTTTCTATAGATCACCCACCATGTCCCAGGACCCCCATTCCACATTGCTGGAAACACTGGGAAACAAAGGTCATACCAAACACCTTAATATTGGGTGATTTCAATTACCCAAACATTAACTGGGAGTACTACTGAAGTACTAACTCCATTTCCCAACTTTTTCTAGAACTTATAAACTCAAACGCACTGGTTCAGCTGGTCAACACTCCCACCAGAGGTGACAACATATTAGGCCTGGTCATCACCAACATCGGCATCCAGTGTTCCACACCAGAGGTCAAACACTCGCTGGTTAGATCTGACCATAAACAAATCACTTTGGAGATTCATATTCCGCCCCCACCCCCGGACAAGAAAACCACAGTGAAAAACTTTTCAAATGCAAAACTTCTCTTTACTTAAGATCGAGGTGGAAAGTTTCAAAGCCTCCAAGCTGAAGGATAACACTGTCCAAGCTGAAAAATCATTTACTAATGCATTCTATGGGCAGCTACAAGAATGCATGGATTGTGCCATCCCAAACAAAACCAAGACTCACTCCTCCAAGAAAAGGAAACCAGTCTGGTGGACTCCTGCCATAAACAAGCTATACAATAGATGGAGGAAACTAGTACAGAAGAGAGTAAAATCCCAAGAAGGGAAGACATCCCTGATCAGCATCAGCAAGAAACTACGATCCCTCATAAAATCATCCAAGACTAGCTTTGAAAGAAAAATTGCCAATGACTCCAAAGATACCCACAAGGCATTCTTCAGCTATGTCAAGAATCTAAGTGGCAATGCTCAGATCTTCTCGGAGTTATATATATATATTGAACCGACCAATATCGCCAACATCCTGACAGACAG
>NC_056743.1:38447218-38487218 GCF_019279795.1 Protopterus annectens
CTGAGGATGAGAACAACTAGCGACATAGATGTATCAACAGCTGGTGCTGAGGATGAGAACAACTAGCGACATAGATGTATCAACAGCTGGTGCTGAGGATGAGAACAACTAGCGACATAGATGTATCAATGGCCGGTGCTCAGAATGAGAACAACTAGCGACATAGATGTATCAACAGCTGGTGTTCAGGATGAGAACAACTAGCGACATAGATGTATCAACAGCTGTTGCTGAGGATGAGAACAACTAGCGACATAGATGTATCAACAGCTGGTGCTGAGGATGAGAACAACTAGCGACATAGATGTATCAACAGCTGGTGCTGAGGATGAGAACAACTAGCGACATAGATGTATCAACAGCTGGTGCTGAGGATGAGAACAACTAGCGACATAGATGTATCAACAGCTGGTGCTGAGGATGAGAACAACTAGCGACATAGATGTATCAACAGCTGGTGCTGAGGATGAGAACAACTAGCGACATAGATGTATCAACAGCTGGTGCTGAGGATGAGAACAACTAGCGACATAGATGTATCAACAGCTGGTGCTGAGGATGACAACAACTAGCGACACAGATGTATCAACAGCTGGTGCTGAGGATGAGAACAACTAGCGACATAGATGTATCAACAGCTGGCGCTGAGTATGAGAACAACTAGCGACATAGATGTATCAACAGCTGGTGCTGAGGATGAGAACAACTAGCGGCATAGATGTATCAACAGCTGGTGCTGAGGATGAGAACAACTAGCGACATAGATGTATCAACAGCTGGTGCTGAGGATGAGAACAACTAGCGACATAGATGTATCAACAGCTGGTGCTGAGGATAAGAACAACTAGCGACATAGATGTATCAACAGCTGGTGCTGAGGATGAGAACAACTAGCGACATAGATGTATCAACAGCTGGTGCTGAGGATGAGAACAACTAGCGACATAGATGTATCAACAGCTGGTGCTGAGGATGAGAACAACTAGCGACATAGATGTATCAACAGCTGGTGCTGAGGATGAGAACAACTAGCGACATAGATGTATCAACAGCTGGTGCTGAGGATGAGAACAACTAGCGACATAGATGTATCAACAGCTGGTGCTGAGGATGAGAACAACTAGCGACATAAATGTATCAACAGCTGGTGCTGAGGATGAGAACAACTAGCGACATAGATGTATCAACAGCTGGTGCTGAGGATGAGAACAACTAGCGACATAGATGTATCAACAGCTGGTGCTGAGGATGAGAACAACTAGCGACATAGATGTATCAACAGCTGGTGCTGAGGATGAGAACAACTAGCGACATAGATGTATCAACAGCTGGTGCTGAGGATGAGAACAACTAGCGACATAAATGTATCAACAGCTGGTGCTGAGGATGAGAACAACTAGCGACATAGATGTATCAACAGCTGGTGCTGAGGATGAGAACAACTAGCGACATAGATGTATCAACAGCTGGTGCTGAGGATGAGAACAACTAGCGACATAGATGTATCAACAGCTGGTGCTGAGGATGAGAACAACTAGCGACATAGATGTATCAATAGCTGGTGCTGAGGATGAGAACAACTAGCGACATAGATGTATCAACAGCTGGTGCTGAGGATGAGAACAACTAGCGACATAGATGTATCAACAGCTGGCGCTGAGTATGAGAACAACTAGCGACATAGATGTATCAACAGCTGGTGCTGAGGATGAGAACAACTAGTGACATAGATGTATCAACAGCTAGTGCTGAGGATGAGAACAACTAGCGACATAGATGTATCAACAGCTGGTGCTGAGGATGAGAACAACTAGCGACATAGATGTATCAACGCCTGGTGCTGAGGATGAGAACAACTAGCGACATATGTGTACCAACGGCTGGTGCTCAGGATGAGAACAACTAGCGACATAGATGTATCAACAGCTGGTGTTCAGGATGAGAACAACTAGCGACATAGATGTATCAACAGCTGGTGCTGAGGATGAGAACAACTAGCGACATAGATGTATCAACAGCTGGTGCTGAGGATGAGAACAACTAGCGACATAGATGTATCAACAGCTGGTGCTGAGGATGAGAACAACTAGCGACATAGATGTATCAACAGCTGGTGCTGAGGATGAGAACAACTAGCGACATAGATGTATCAACAGCTGGTGCTGAGGATGAGAACAACTAGCGACATAGATGTATCAACAGCTGGTGCTGAGGATGAGAACAACTAGCGACATAGATGTATCAACAGCTGGTGCTGAGGATGAGAACAACTAGCGACATAGATGTATCAACAGCTGGTGCTGAGGATGAGAACAACTAGCGACATAGATGTATCAATGGCCGGTGCTCAGAATGAGAACAACTAGCGACATAGATGTATCAACAGTTGGTGTTCAGGATGAGAACAACTAGCGACATAGATGTATCAACAGCTGTTGCTGAGGATGAGAACAACTAGTGACATAGATGTATCAACAGCTGGTGCTGAGGATGAGAACAACTAGCGACATAGATGTATCAACAGCTGGTGCTGAGAATGAGAACAACCTGGTAGTGAATTTAGCATCACGTATTTTAACTAATGATGAAAGTAATATACTCAAAGGCTTGAACTATGTACCTGCTTTTTGTGTGTCTCATGTATCTACTGTTTCTGATATTAAGAACTTTAGCCATTTGTTGAATCTGAAATACTTTTTTGCTAATTCTGAAGTTAGTTTGCCTCCATCTAGATTTAAAATTAAGCCCCCTTACCATCCTATAGTTAAAATGTTTGAGAAGCATGTTTTACGTGACTCACATACTAATCAAAATGAGGTTTTTAAAATTATAGTAGGAATTTGAGCAAAGGGCAATGAGCAGCCCTACAAAATTTACCCAAGGATGATCAAGTGGTGGTAGTTAAAGCAGATAAAGGAGGGGCAATTGTGCTTTGGGAATCTTTGGAATATGACAAGGAAGTGTTGAGACAGTTGAATGATTCCATCTCTTATATGAGATTACCTTTTGACCCTGGATGGGGCTTTAAATCTGTTATTGATGCATTTTTGGAAAAGGCTGTAGAGAATGCGATGATTACTAGTGAATTATGGGAACAGTTGAAAGCAGTTGATCCAGAATCACTGACTTTCTATATACTGCCCAAGATTCACAAAACTATATTGACTCCACCGGGAAGACCTATTGTTTCGAGTAGGGGGTCTTTGATTGAACCGTTGTCCAAATAGTTAGCGGATAGATGAAAACCTCTGTTGTCATCTAGCAGGGCTAGAATCAAGGCTAGCACTGAATGTTTGGAACTAATGACTGATATACAAGTTCCAACAGGTGCTCATTTATGCACCCTGGATGTCCAATCGCTGTACATCAGCATCCCGCATAAAGGGGGCTTAGCTGTACTTAAATACTGGGTGGATAGTTTTGGATTATTTAATAGGATTCAAACTGAATTTATACTTAAAATGTTAGAGGTTTGGTTTTGGAACATAACATCTTTATGTACAAGATTGAGTGGTTTTTGCAAATCAAGGGTACCGCCACGGGTACGAATTTTGTGCCCATTTATGCAGATTTATTTATGGGTTATTTTGAAGACAAAATGATTTATACTGAATCAAATGAGTACAAACAATATATGAATACATGGCATTGGTACCTTGATGATTGTTGGTGCATGTGTGTGGAAACCATTGAAAAGTGGCATGAATGTGTGGAATACTTGAATAGAAATTAATTTAATATTAAATTCACAAGTAAAGCCCAACAATTCAATATTGCTTTTTTGGATGCAAATGTTACTAAGTTATTGGATGGAACTATGGTGACAAGTTTGTTTAGAAAGCCTTTTTCCAAAAATTGAATATTGGCAGCAAGGAGTTGCCATCCTGCATATGTGATCAATACTATCCCTATATGTGATCAATACTATCCCTATATGTGACCAATACTATCCCTATATATGATCAATACTATCCCTATATGTGATCAATACTATCCCTATATGTGACCAATACAATCCCTATATGTGATCAATACTATCTCTATATGGGATCAATACTATCCCTATATGTGATCAATACTATCCCTATATGTGACCAATACAATCCCTATATGTGATCAATACTATCCCTATATGTGATCAATACTATCCCTATATGTGACCAATACAATCCCTATATGTGATCAATACTATCCCTATATGTGATCAATACTATCCCTATAGGGGAGAGTCTGAGGTTCAGATGGTTGTGCAGTAACCAACAAGATCTTGAGAATGAGGCAAAGGAAATGAAAACGAGGTTTTCATAGAGGGGTTATGATAAAAAATCAATAACCGAAGCATAGGAGTCTAGTAATATTTAGGGCAGAAGTAAGTTGTTGAAAACTGATGAAGTTAAGGTAGATAAAACAGATGATAAATTGAGATTAATTACTACCTTTGGTACTAATACTTTTAAAATCAAACAAATAATACATAAACATTGGCCCATTTTGAAAAATGATTTATTTTTTTAACAAATAATAGAAGCTCATTGTAATTTTGGTTATCGAAGGGGGAAAAATTTGGGAGAGCATCTGAATAAGTATAAAAAAAGTTAATTTATGGGCATGGAAACATGAAGAGAAACATTGAGGGGTAGTACCTTCCGTGGCAATTGTACATATTGTAAAATAGTATCAAAAATGAAATTGTTTACATCAGTAAACACAACTAGGGTATATGACATTAGGGTTTTGGTTACTTGCAATAGTGATTGGATAGCATATATGGCAGTATGCATATGTGGAGCTTTTTATAATGGACAAACGTGAAGACCCTTTAAACAAAGGATGGCCCTACATTTGAGTGATGTCAATTGTAAAAGAACTCATAGTGCTTTGTATAAGCACTACTTGGAACATGTTGGAGCACATTTTATTTTTGTGGGGATTGATAGAGTTATAGGTGAAAATATTAGTGGGGAAAGAAACATAAAATTTTGGATAATAAAGAAAAAACATGGATACTTAGATTAGGAGAACTTTATAAACCCAGCCTAAATGAAAATTTATAATGGCAGCAAATGAGAATGTATATATGTGTAAGATGCTATCTTTCATTTTAAAAAGTGAAAAGGAATATATTTGTGCACATATTTATAGTTATATGTATGTATATATTTGTGTCCATGTAAATATAGATTGGGTGTGTGTATGCATATGTTGAAAATATTGAAAATATCTGTGTATATATGTTTGCACACACACACACACACACACACACACACACACACACACACACACACACACACACACACACACACACATATATATATGTGTGTGTGTGTGTGTGTGTGTGTGTGTGTGTGTGTGTGTGTGTGTGTGTGTGTGTGCGTGTGCATACATACCTTTCTTCCTTTTTGGAATATAATGCTGTTGAATGTATATGCATATTAGGGTATATATGCATTTTTTCAGATTTCTCTTATTGTGTTTTTTCAAATTCCTCTCATATCAATTTTTATTCCTTGTCCTTTATGTATTGTTACTATTATGTAAAAAGCACATAATTTCCAGACACAAGATATACAATAAGATTATGAGAGAAATTAAGAGGAAAGAAAAATACTTCCACAAGAAAAACGGTCAGAAGCTTCAAATAAAAAAAATGTGTGGTCATTAATACATCAGATATTTGAAAAACAGTATGTAGACCAAGAAACTTTGATCTGTTAGGAAAAAAAAAGCATCTGAGGAAGTGCAAAAATATAAACAACAAAACCTAGATATTTTGGTAAGTATAAAAAATAAATATGGACATGGGAAAGAAAGAGAGAGATTTGATATGGTTCAATATTTATGCAAAGGTGAAAGACAAATTAATCAACACAAAAAGGCAGCCCCAAAGATATTCAAAGAGAAATACAGGCAAAGGCATCTAGACATGGAAAATTTCACAATAAAAAATAATATCACAAAGAGGGAATGTAGAAAAGCAGATTAGTAGAAGTTAAAAACATAGAAGTCAAAGTTATGGTGTGCCTGCAAAGGAAGGTCTAACACAGGTTAAATCACAGCAGGATGGAGTGAGCCCCCAAAGCAGGGAGAAACAGGAAGATCAGGAAACATCTGAAGAAAAAATATGGACATGGGAAATAAAGAGAGATTTAACATGGTGTAATATTTATGTAAAGGAGAAAGCAAAACTAACCAATATGAAAAGATCAGCACCAAAAATATTTGAAGAGAAATATAGGCAAAGAAATCCAGGTATGGAAAACTTTACAATGCAAAAAAAAAAATAAGAAGACAAAGAGGAAAAGGAGATTAGTAATGGAGAATTTAAAGAAATAGAAACTGAGGTTATGGAACACCTGCAAAGTAAAAGATTCAGTGTAGAAAATCTGATTCAGAAAGCATCACAAAAGGATAAAGCAGTGGAACTCCAAATTAAGGGGAAACCAGTGGAATGGGAAGCAATTGGTTCCATATGAAGATATTTTGGAGCCTTCCACAGGAAATGAGTATAAACATTCACTTGAAGCGGGATGGCAAGGGAAGGAACCGGAAACTGTGGAGACTCTGTCACAGTTAATGTTGAGGAGTGATAGGCCAGTCAGTTCTCATATAACAGAGCAACGGATGGCACAGGACGAAATTAAAGAGAATGTGCTACAGGAAGATGCAATAGAACTTTCTATAGAATGCTCACAGGAAGGGGAAAATAAAAACAAATGTGCCCTCCGTTTAGAAGAAAATGAGCTAAGAGAAGATTTGCTTGACTTAATAGAGATAGACATATTAAGATCAGTGAAAGAATAGACTGCACAAGGTCAATAAAACCCCAAAAGTCAGAAGTTTGATAAAACAAATTAATGCAATAATTAGGACTGTCCATAGAGATCCATGTGATATAATGGAAGTAAACAGGATATATTACTGTGCAACTAAATTAATAACATAAACTTCTATCACAAGAACACAGGGTAGTGAGGTAGAGAAAGGGGACAAATTGAATACCATCTTGGAAGTATCGAATAGAGAAAACTATAAAGCAACTAAGACAAGAAGTGTCATTGTTAGGAGTATAGAAGAGGCAACATATCAACAAAAATACTTAGAAATATAGATGTGATAAAAGCAATGCGCAAGCAATGCGCAGTACTAGAACAGATCAGGATATGTCATGTACTATTGCAAATAACAAAAAATCTCAGCAGAGGCGGAAAAACTTAGAAGATGCGCAGATAAATATAAAGGAAAAGTACAAAATAAGCAATTTATTGATGACTCAAAAAAGTTTTATAAAGAATTGCGAAACAAGGTAAAAGGAATTGAAAGACCACAAAAAAAAAAAAAAAAAAAAAACATAAATTTAAGTAGATACATTTTGGAGAAGTATCTATGAAGATCCTGTGGAACATAAAGATATTAAATGAATAGAAGAAGTAAAAGAAATAATAAGAATTTTAAAAGTACAGGATATGAAATGGGATAAAATAACAGCCAGAGAGATTGAAACAAAGTTAAGAAAAGCCTCAAATTGGAAAACCCCAGGCCCAGATACAGTACCTAATTTTTGGTTAAAAGTATTAACATCTTTGCATGAAGATTTAGCCATGAGTAAGAACTAGTTGTATGCACACCCCGAACAGACACCAACCTGGCTAAAAACAGGAAAAACAATACTCCTACTTAAGAGTGAAGCTGCAAGCTACCCTAAAAACTATAGGCCAATAACTTGCCTTCTGACAACGTACAAACTATACATGGGAATTGATGCTGACAGAGTCTATAGTAATTTAGAAGAAAACTCAATTATGGTGATAGAACAAAAGGGCAGTAAAAGAAAGTCATATGGAACAAAGGATCATTTGTTGTTAAATAAAGTTATAGTGGAGAACTGTAAAAAGGGGAAGACTAAGTATGGCATGGATTAACTACAAAAAAGCATTTGATAATATCCCACATTAATGGATAAAAAAAAGAGTGCTTAAAAATGTATAAGATACATCCTACACTGACCAATTGCATTACAGTGATCATGAAACAGTGGCAGACACTTTGCAATTAAGCCATGATAAAGGAAAAATTATTATTCCAGGGATAAAAATTCAAACAGGGATATGCCAGGGTGATGCTCTGTCACCGCTGCTATTCTGCCTTTCCCTTAACCCATTAAACTGTCTACTTAACAGCTTAGACCATGGCTATAATTTGGCTACTAGAAAACAACAAAGTATAAAGACTTATCATCTTTTCTTTGTCAATGATTTGAAACTGTATAGCTCATCAGATGAGGAACTGAAAGTGCAACTGCAAGTTGTCAAAACTTTTTCAGATGATATAAGAATCTCATTTGGTCTTCATAAATGTGCAAAACCAACCTTTAAAGCAGGAAAACTGCAGCACCAAGAAAACATCAGTTTGAGACAAGAATGTGATATAAAAGAACTTGAGCAAGAGGGAGTGTATAAATATTTGGGAATTGATGAAGGATTAACAATAAATGAACAAATATGACTAAAACTTAGTAAGGAATATTTCAGAAGACTTAAATTAATCCTAAAATCCGCACTGACATCTAGGAACAAAATCCAAGCTATAAACCAATTTGCTCTTCCTGTCCTAACGTACAGTTTTGGAGTGACTGACTGGCCCCAAAATGTGTTGGATAGATTAGACAGGAAAACAAGAAGGGTGCTTCATGCTCACCAAATGGTTTATAAAAATCAGTGTATACCAAGATTATATATTCCTTGTTCTGAAGGAGGGATGGGCCTCCTAGAAATTGATTACATGTATAGATCTGCAGTCATGGGACTCAACACATATCTGCTGACCTCACAAGACCCCAATCTAGTAAAACTTTTGAAACATGAGGGGAAAAAATCTAAGATGACTTCCCTGCTTAGGCTACCAGAAGCATATCAGCATCAAGCAGGAAAGGAAATCAAACCACAAGTGGATAAAAAACAGGCAATAACTGAATGCGCCAAAAAACAAAAGAAACAATATAAGGTAAAGGACCAGATGAGAAGGCAAGAAATGTGAAAAATGCATAGTTGCAAGTATAGAAAATGTCTGGAAGAACCTCTGATCAGGAACAAATGCAGGAATGGTTAAGGAGAGGCAAATTCAAACCAAGAGTTGAAAGGTTAATATTGGTGGCACAAGATAGTTGGCTATGTGCATGTTGGTTTACAAAGTCCATTGAACATGTGGGAAAGACAGACAAATGTAAGTTTTGTAAAACAGAATTGGAAATAGTTGCATACCTTGTTGCTGGTTTCAACATACTAATGGCAGAAGGACTGTGTACTGAAAGGCATAATAATGTGGTGAGACTGTTGCACTGAGGATTGTGCAAACATTATGGTACCAAAGTGGCTGAAAAACATTGGAAATATGAGCCACAAAGCATCATAGAAAATGATGAAGTCTACATCACATGGGATCATCCATTACTAACAATTTAAAAGACAAATGCTAGAAAACCAGATATAGTGGTCCAAGAAAAGAAGATAAAAGTAGGATTGATTATTGAAATTGCCACACCTAGTGTACAGAGAGAGAGAAAGTCATAAAATATCAAGATTTGCAAGCAGAAACAAGAGCAATGTGGAAGAAAGATACTCAAATAGTTCCAATAGTAGTAGGAGCAGTAGGTCTTATAAAAAAAGAGTCTACAATCATATTTAGATACGCTAGCAATACATGTAACTCCATACGAATTGCAGGAGTCATTACTGGGCACATTGCTGGTGCTGTGAAGACCACTTTTGGCTGACATCAAAGAGTGAAACAATACTAGTTTCATGAACTTTAATTATACTTTAACTTAGGAATGGGTCCATTCCCATCATGGTATTAGAAACTCAAAAGATTTAGAGAAATTAAAAAGGCAGAAAATGTCTAGAATGTTAAGTCTGGACCTTTCGAAGTCCAAAAATATAAAAAAAACTCCATTAAAGGAACAGTTTATTCACCAGTAACTACAAAAGGTGGGTGTACCCACAGTGTGGATGGCAGGGAAATGGAATTAAAGCGGATTATAAATGCGCACAGTAAGTAAAAACAACGACTGAAATCAATATTTCAACTGGAAAATATCTATAGAAAGAACCACATGAAAAAAGTTAGTAGTCTTATTCCTTTTTTTGTTCCTTGTCAATAACTAGTTGAAATAGTGTTCATTTTAGTTTTATCATATCCTGAACACTTAATACATTTAATTATTTTTGCTTTTACAAATTGTTTAGTATGTGCAGTGTAAAAGAGTTCAAAGAAACACAACAAGAGAGTCAAATTAAATAGTTTGATGACTGTTTTCAGTTTTGCTCTAAAGACGTTTTTCAATGTTAATCAGTACAAAAGGGATACTTTTTAAAAATATACTTGTGGCAGGAATTTATGTAACTGCTATATGAACAAACAACTATACTTCTGAATCTCTTTTTAGCAATAATTGTTTCAAAAGATCTCATGGAAAAACTCATTCAAGGAAGAGGAAAGGAACTGCAAACACCAGGGTTTCCCCATCTGCTGGGAGTATTTCTGAACAGTGTCACTGACGTCTTCTTTTGTATACAACACCGACATTACTGCTTCCACAAAAATACACACTAAAGCATAGAGCCCAGTGTTTATATATACAACACCGACATTACTGCTTCCACAAAAATACGCACTAAAGCACAGAGCCCAGTGTTTATATATACAACACCGACATTACTGCTTCCACAAAAATACACACTAAAGCATAGAGCCCAGTGTTTATATATACAACACTGACATTACTGCTTCCACAAAAATACACACTAAAGCATAGAGTCCAGTGTTTATATATACAACATTGACATTACTGCTTCCACAAAAATACACACTAAAGCATAGAGCCCAGTGTTTATATATATATAACAGTGACATTGCTGCTTCCACAAAAATACACACTAAAGCATAGAGCCCAGTGTTTATATATACAACACTGACATTACTGCTTCCACAAAAATACAAACTAAAGCATAGAGTCCAGTGTTTATATATACAACACTGACATTACTGCTTCCACAAAAATACACACTAAAGCATAGAGCCCAGTGTTTATATATATAACAGTGACATTACTGCTTCCACAAAAATACAAAATAAAGCATGGAGCCCAGTGTTTATATATACAACACCGACATTACTGCTTCCACAAAAATACACGCTAAAGCATAGAGCCCAGTGTTTATATATACAACACTGACATTACTGCTTCCACAAAAATACACACTAAAGCATAGAGCCCAGTGTTTATATATACAACACCGACATTACTGCTTCCACAAAAATACACACTAAAGCATAGAGCCCAGTGTTTATATATACAACACTGACATTACTGCTTCCACAAAAATACACACTAAAGCATAGAGCCCAGTGTTTATATATATAACACTGACATTACTGCTTCCACAAAAATACAAACTAAAGCATAGAGCCCAGTGTTTATATATACAACACTGACATTACTGCTTCCAAAAAATACACACTAAAGCATAGAGCCCAGTGTTTATATATACAACACCGACATTACTGCTTCCACAAAAATACACACTAAAGCATAGAGCCCAGTGTTTATATATACAACACCGACATTACTGCTTCCACAAAAATACACACTAAAGCATAGAGCCCAGTGTTTATATATACAACACTGACATTACTGCTTCCACAAAAATACACACTAAAGCATAGAGCCCAGTGTTTATATATACAACACTGACATTACTGCTTCCACAAAAATACACACTAAAGCATAGAGCCCAGTGTTTATATATACAACACTGACATTACTGCTTCCACAAAAATACACACTAAAGCATAGAGCCCAGTGTTTATATATACAACACCGACATTACTGCTTCCACAAAAATACACACTAAAGCATAGAGCCCAGTGTTTATATATACAACACTGACATTACTGCTTCCACAAAAATACACACTAAAGCATAGAGTCCAGTGTTTATATATACAACACCGACATTACTGCTTCCACAAAAATACACACTAAAGCATAGAGCCCAGTGTTTATATATACAACACTGACATTACTGCTTCCACAAAAATACACACTAAAGCATAGAGCCCAGTGTTTATATATACAACACTGACATTACTGCTTCCACAAAAATACACACTAAAGCATAGAGCCCAGTGTTTATATATACAACACCGACATTACTGCTTCCACAAAAATACACACTAAAGCATAGAGCCCAGTGTTTATATATACAACACTGACATTACTGCTTCCACAAAAATACAAACTAAAGCATAGAGTCCAGTGTTTATATATACAACACCGACATTACTGCTTCCACAAAAATACACACTAAAGCATAGAGCCCAGTGTTTATATATACAACACTGACATTACTGCTTCCACAAAAATACACACTAAAGCATAGAGCCCAGTGTTTATATATACAACACTGACATTACTGCTTCCACAAAAATACACACTAAAGCATAGAGCCCAGTGTTTATATATACAACACTGACATTACTGCTTCCACAAAAATACACACTAAAGCATAGAGCCCAGTGTTTATATATACAACACTGACATTACTGCTTCCAAAAAATGCAAACTAAAGCATAGAGCCCAGTGTTTATATATACAACACTGACATTACTGCTTCCAGAAAAATACACACTAAAGCATAGAGCCCAGTGTTTATATATACAACACCGACATTACTGCTTCCACAAAAATACACACTAAAGCATAGAGTCCAGTGTTTATATATACAACACTGACATCAGTGCTTCCACAAAAATACACACTAAAGCATAGAGTCCAGTGTTTATATATACAACACTGACATTACTGCTTCCACAAAAATACACACTAAAGCATAGAGCCCAGTGTTTATATATACAACACTGACATTACTGCTTCCACAAAAATACACACTAAAGCATAGAGCCCAGTGTTTATATATACAACACCGACATTACTGCTTCCACAAAAATACACGCTAAAGCATAGAGCCCAGTGTTTATATATACAACAGTGACATTACTGCTTCCACAAAAATACAAACTAAAGCATAGAGCCCAGTGTTTATATATACAACAGTGACATTACTGCTTCCACAAAAATACACGCTAAAGCATAGAGCCCAGTGTTTATATATACAACACCGACATTACTGCTTATGCTTATGTTCGTAGGTAGGTACTATGCTATCGGCCCAAGGGCCTACGTAAGCCTAGCCAGCAAGGTCCCCTGGCTTATGCCACCCAAGAAAGTTATTTTCCTGTGCCACTGTCGAGCAGAGACACAGAAGTGATCCCCGGGGTATATTTCCTATTTCCCATCCACTCATCAAGATTTTTCTTGAAGAGTGCTAATGAAGATAGGTTCATAGGTATGGCATCTCTGTAAGGAAATGAGGACCAAAATACAAACCTGAAATCAAATTCTGCACACATTCTGAATTTATCTGTAAGTTAAAAACTAACTCCAAGAAAGGACTCGGTGAATTGATTACCACTGTCTCCTCAGCTTTGTTTTTTTTTCATATAAAAGTATAACCCTTTACTTTGTGGCAAAGTTTTGTACAAATTTAATTGAACCTCAAAGTAAAAATGAGCAATCATTAGTGGGTGACAAAATGTGCAGATGATTATAAGGTTGGAAGCACCATCACTTCTGCTGCAGACATAACCTGTCTGTGGAGCTCTAGAAACCACACACGTAGACATCGGACAGCAGTCACTTACTCAGCTTGTACAAATGTAGTGACCAGCATGTCAGGAGGAATACTGTTAACTTACAAAATAAAATAATGTTTGTATACTCAAAACAGCAAAGTTACTTATATGCATTTGTGGAGGACAGTCTTAGCTTTGATCAAAATACTTCTACAAAGATAAGGAAGACATTTGTAATAGCTTATCTAATACTAAAGAGAACATTAGGATAATACAGAGAAATAATGAATGGCTCAGCCAGTTTTTTGTGCTAAAGAATTACCTGTTACAACTACAGAAAGACCAAAGATCAAATATTTTGCACAAAGAAAATGGTGGGGCAACAAAATGTAATACTAGTCAGATATGGTAATGGTTCTCAGTGTTGTATAGGCTCTTGAATGGTAACTAGAGACTGAGCTTCACGACAATGTCATGTATGCTCACTAGGTTATTGTTCTGTGAAGCTCATTAGAAGCCTTGTATTCCCATAGTATTTTTAGCCCTTATATTTCACATACAGATAAACCAGAGGAGGGCAGAACAAGGAAATACTGGGATATTTACTTGCTGCCTCTATCCGTGAGGGACACGGGTGCTAAACCAGGACTGGATTTGTAGTTTTGCATCCATTCTTCCAAATTACATTTGAACAGAGTAAGAGCAGTACTTCACTTTATGTGGAGTGGGAGACAGTCCCATGGAAGAGGCACTCTATGTGATGGTAAGAGAGGTACTTCACTTTATGTGGAGTGGAAGACAGTCCCATGGAAGAGGCACTCTATGTGATGGTAAGAGAAGTACTTCACTTTATGTGGAGTGGGAGACAGTCCCATGGAAGAGGCACTCTATGTGATGGTAAGAGAGGTACTTCACTTTATGTGGAGTGGGAGACAGTCCCATGGAAGAGGCACTCTATGTGATGGTAAGAGAAGTACTTCACTTTATGTGGAGTGGGAGACAGTCCCATGGAAGAGGCACTCTATGTGATGGTAAGAGAAGTACTTCACTTTATGTGGAGTGGGAGACAGTCCCATGGAAGAGGCACTCTATGTGATGGTAAGAGGTACTTCACTTTATGTGGAGTGGGAGACAGTCCCATGGAAGAGGCACTCTATGTGATGGTAAGAGGTACTTCACTTTATGTGGAGTGGGAGACAGTCCCATGGAAGAGGCACTCTATGTGATGGTAAGAGAGGTACTTCACTTTATGTGGAGTGGGAGACAGTCCCATGGAAGAGGCCCTCTATGTGATGGTAAGAGCGGTACTTCACTTTATGTGGAGTGGGAGACAGTCCCATGGAAGAGGCACTCTATGTGATGGTAAGAGAGGTACTTCACTTTATGTGGAGTGGGAGACAGTCCCATGGAAGAGGCACACTATGTGATGGTAAGAGAGGTACTTCACTTTATGTGGAGTGGAAGACAGTCCCATGGAAGAGGCACTCTATGTGATGGTAAGAGAGGTACTTCACTTTATGTGGAGTGGGAGACAGTCCCATGGAAGAGGCACTCTATGTGATGGTAAGAGAAGTACTTCACTTTATGTGGAGTGGGAGACAGTCCCATGGAAGAGGCACTCTATGTGATGGTAAGAGAGGTACTTCACTTTATGTGGAGTGGGAGACAGCTCCAAGGAAGAGGCACTCTCTGTGATACACACCAATCCCTCCAACATCTTCTATTTAGGTTGCAAAAGAGATTGAGATAACTTGAATGAGTGTTCATGCTACTATTGAACTTGTGAATGGTAATAGGTCTGACAGGATAGGGTCTGCTGAGGCTGTATATATCTAAGCCAGAGGTTGCCTCCTACTAGCCTGTAAGATGTAGAATTCAGGGACAAAGTGTTTGAGATGGTCTGCATATTCTTTGTGATTTAGGCCATTGATTATTTTTAGTAAGAAAGCATTGTGGCTTCTCCAGTTGAGAAGAAGTATCTGGGCAGGTGCATGCCAAATGAAGCATTATATTCAACGATCGGGCAGGTGCATACCAAATGAAGCATTATATTCAACGATCGGGCAGGTGCATACCAAATGAAGCATTATATTCAACGATCGGGCAGGTGCATACCAAATGAAGCATTATATTCAACGATCGGGCAGGTGCATACCAAATGAAGCATTATATTCAACGATCGGGCAGGTGCATACCAAATGAAGCATTATATTCAACGATCGGGCAGGTGCATACCAAATGAAGCATTATATTCAACGATCGGGCAGGTGCATACCAAATGAAGCATTATATTCAACGATCGGGCAGGTGCATACCAAATGAAGCATTATATTCAATGATCGGGCAGGTGCATACCAAATGAAGCATTATATTCAACGATCGGGCTGAAGACAGCCAGGTATGGTGGAATGATTATCTCCCTGGACACCATGCATTAGATATAAGCTATAAAATGAAAAGGGACTTCCTTATAATAGTGGATAAATGATGATCAAAGGACAGTTCATTATCAGCATAGGTTCCCAGATCCCTGACTATGGAAGCCACTTTTTGCATTCTGCTTGCTGAGCACATTCAAGCAAATCTGCAGTCTGCGACTACCACTCCACCCATACAGTATAAGAAGGAATCAGTACTTCAAAACTAAACAAGGATATACATTTTGAGCCTCAAGAGCAGGGTCAGTCCACCCTTGCATTCTACTTGTATTTTTTAAGAGAGTGAAGCTATAACATTAGCAGTATTTCTTAGTAGTTCTCAGTGTGCTAATAAAACTGACTGCTGTAGTCTTGTGTCCTCCCCCCAGCTAGTGCAGTAATCCTAACTGTCCAATAGACAGTATACATTAAATGCAGATCCCTGTGACTAAATTAACCATCAAGCAGCCCTCTCAGTGCTTTCTTCCTTAGTTTGTATCACATGGAAGCCCACCTGTTTATGTGCATCTCTATGCATTCCCCTTCATTGCTAATGTATCTCTCTACTCTAATCTCTGCACAAACCAGTTACTAATCAGCAAGTCAATGTGAAGACACACTTCCAGCCTTAATAACATTTGCTGTCTCTTCCCTCCTTCACTTTACAGTAGTTTGAATTCTTACTTACCTCCTCTGAGGCCTTCACTGATAGTTTTCCACTGATTGCCTTTCTGGTTTCTTTGCATTCCACCTGGTTTACACCCCTTGTGCTATCTCCCTCCCCCAATACTAAGTCTATATTAGAATCCTTCTGAGCATGGAGCCATCTTTAAATTTCTACTCTTCAGCAATTGCATTCTGCTTTCTGGTAAGCCATTAGACCTTAGGAATTTGTTTAAAGTGTTCAGATTTGTAAAGTAATACTTACATTTAACTCTTGTCTTGGTGGGCTCTGCCCCGCTCTGTTCACCCTTGCTAATGCTCGGGCTCTCTCCGCTCCCCTGCCCTACCCCCTATTCCCTCCCTCCCCACTACCTCTACATTTATAGTAATCAAAGCCACACCCACAGCTCGCCCTCACATTACCTCCACCAATCACAACTCCTCAAGTCACATTATACCACACCATCTTGCTCCACACAAAATACTCCCAATCACTCTCATTCCCATTAGGCATTTTTTACATCTCCCACACTACTTACCCATCCACATATAGTTGAACCCTATAATTCCTATTCAGACCCCCACCTAGTATCATCTTAAACTTTATAACCATGACTATCACACAACTAAGTCTAGTCTGTCTTCTCATAATTCTTTATAACATCACAAGTTATCACTCTAGCAATATCCCTAAACTTAGTAGCACAATACCACATTATGCACTCTCATATACAGACACCACACATTATAATAATATCTGCCCACAATTGTTCAAGAACTACATAACGGACCGATTCAGAACTAAACACACATGCTCTCATTCCTACTCAAAAAACACAATACTTTCTCACACTCCTCACCAAACCCCAACATCTGTATCACCATTTTTACACCAGGCTCACCATAAGTGGGGATATCCACCCCAACCCAGGCCCAAATCCATCCTGTCCAACACAAACTGCTCCAACAGATTTGTCAGAATATAATACCACCCTATCTTCATCCCTGGGCAAATCAACAACAGCAGCAAAACCGACCATCTTTTAATGCTAAATATTAATATTAGAAGTATCAAAAATAAAATACCTGAACTCCAGGCCACAACAGTGCACTACTCCCCAGACATAGTTGCTTTAGCAGAAACCTGGCTAAATAAAAACATAGCTAACTCAGAAGTTCTCCCTACTGGCTACAATATCATTAGACAAGACAGACCACTTCGTAAAGGGGGTGGAACTGACTTACTGTACAAGTCCAACTTAACTGTCTGTCAATTACCAAACTCGTACCCCTCCCCCAATAATTGGGACATACTTGTCTCACAACTTCAACTTCACCCTAAAAAGGTCTTCACCACAATTGTGATATATATTCCACCTAGTAATACACCTGCTAGCCTTGAAGACTTATTATCCTGGTGTTCTTCCACATAATCACAAGAAGGGTTGGGAGGGTGGCCTAATGGTTAAGGTGTTTGCCTTACAAACACAAGGTGCAGGGTTTGAGTCTCACAAGGGATAACTGGCTAGGCTTAAAATGGCTCGCAAGAGAAGTTTGCTTAGTACTAATCTATGAACCTATAAACCCTTATTCTGGGTGATTTCAACCTAGATTGGTTCACCTGAATATCAGAACCACCAAGTAATCTAATAAATCTCCATGGCTACCAGCAGGTAGTCCAAATTCCAACTAGATGTGATAAAAAATCTAAAAGGGAATCCATCTTTGACTGGGCCCAACAACCCCACATTGTACCCCCACACAGGCAGTCTTCCAGACACCTTAAGTGACCACAACATAATATACTTTATACATAGTAGAACAAGCATATGCAATACCACTAACTATATATCCACTAAAAACACAAAAAAATTCTCTCCTGAGGTCCTCAATACTTTACTCTTTAACTGTGACTGGACCCTCCCTAAAAACCCTCCCACTTGACCAGGCTGTACATATTTCAACAAAACATTTCTACAACACCTAGACACTGTCGCTCCATTGCGCAAAATCAAAGTTAGAACCTCTACAAACCCCTGGCTCAGTAAAGAAACCAAACAAATCCTCAAGCCCAGAGACACTGCTTGGCTTTACTATCAAAAAACCCCAAAGAAACACAAAGCCTAACTAAGTACCAAGAACTGCGCAACCATGCAAAAAATGCATTAGGCTGGACAAAAAAAATCCTACTACATGACATTACAACCTAAATACCAACACACCCCCAAAAAAGTTCCCATCGAAACACAATTCAACTCCCACTTTGTGAACTCAATTCTATCCTTAGTATCACAGGACAGTTCCTTCCTCACTACCCCCCCCCCCAACACAAATAACACTAATACAAGCTTTACCTTCAAAACTGTTTCCACCATTTTAATCAAAAGCATGCTCTCCAAACTAAAAACCTCATCAACAGCAGCTGACCTACTCCCCAGCTATTTCTTGAAACTTACAGCAGATGCTGTTGCTATCCCAATCTCCACTCTCATAAACAGATCAGTTGTTGAAAACTACATGCCCAAACTCTGGAAAATATCCTATGTTACGCCCATACATAAAGGTGGGACCTTCACTGAACTTAATAACTACAGACCCATTGCTTTACTCTCCCCCGGCCCAAATCCTAGAGAAATGCATCCATTCCCAGATGCTAAAATATTTCCTAGACAGCAACATCCTGTCACTTACTCAGCATGGTTTCAGACCTGCCCATAGTACCACTACAGCCCTCCTCTGCTTCACAGACACTAAACCATCTCAAAAATGAAGGCCTGCAGGTGTCAACTCCTTTTTTGGATATGTCCAAAACATTTGACACAGTCTCACACCAAATCCTGCTAAACAAACTAAACCAATATCACATATCAAATTGCACTCTTATCTGGTTCCAAAGCTACTTAACTGACAGGTACCAAGCTGTGAAATGGGAAAATTCTCTCTCTCCTCAGCTGCCCATAACTATAGAAGTCCAACAGGGTTCTATCTTAGGAACACTACTTTTCACAATCTTCACAAATGACCTCCATACCTCCACACAGCATGCATCTATCATTCAATATGCAGATGGCACCATCTTAATCTGTGCTGCACAAAACATTCCGACCCTGCTGCAAACAACTCAACTAGCATACTCTGACGTTGAAAACCACCTAACCAAAGCCCAACTTATTCTCAATCCAAAGAAAACTCAGCTTATGATTATAACCACTTTTAACAAAAACACTGATAACAGTCAATTCACTATCTACTCCACAAATGCTACTCCATTCGCTCCAGTGGCACAGGCTAATCTATTGGGAACAACCATGGACTCCCACCTACAATTTGATAGTCATCTCACCTTAACTATTAAAAAAGTACATGCCAAACTGGGATCACTCTACCATATCAAACCATTTCTTACCAACAACACAACATCAGCCATTGCTCATTCCCAACTTCTATACATCCTACTCTATGCACATCTTACTCTGACTAATCTCAACAAAACTGAACTAAGTAAAATGGAAGCCAGCTATAACAGCATTGCTCGCTTTGCTGCAAATTGCTCATATAGAACTCATAACTGTACTGCTTTGAGACAGCTCCACTGGCTTGAACTGCCCAACCTCCTAATGTACAATCAGCTCTGCCTCTGTCATTCTATTGCCTCCCCAATAAGTGTCCTGTCCTCAAAAACCTAGTACTCACTCAGCCAAAAGGCATCTTAGATCATCAACAAACTACTACTTATAGAAGTCACCAACAGCTATAATAGTTTTGGAGATGCACTATATAGTAGTTCAGTGGCTAAAAAAATGGAACTCTGTCCCCACTAGCATTCAAAACACATCATCCAAAGCCTCCTTTAAAGACCTCAACAGGCAACATCTCAAGCAAAGTTGGCAGTGCCATGATTGCTCCCCAGGCTAGTGAATGCGGATAATGTACACATATTAAACCTAGAGTACTTGATTAAGATTGATAACTATTCTCAAAGACACTGGCTAATCTACAAAGTATGTACTGTACCTGTGTACTATGCATGTATTCTACCTATGTTCCAAATTTCAGCTCTGCACCACAAATCTATTAAGTACCTTTATTTTTAAATTAATATTTTTTTGTTTGTTCTCGCCACTGTAACTGTTGATGTGCTACATACTACTGTAAAAACATGTCTTTTGTAATTTGTGTGTATACTGATCATGTCTAAATGTATCTGTAATTTTTCTATGTGGAGCTTTTCTCTCTGGGCCCCTGCTAAAAAAGGGGCCTTTTCGGCTCAGTCAAACACCCCCGATTAACAAATGTAAAATAAAATAAAACAGTGTTTTTCTATACAACACAGGCATTACTGCTTCCACAAAAATAAAAACTAAAGCATAGAGCCCAGTGTTTTTCTATACAACACAGGCATTACTGCTTCCACAAACATACAAAATAAGCATTGAGACCAGTGTTGTTCTGCACAACACAGCTATTACTGCTTCCACAAAAATACAAACTAAAGCTTAGAGCCAAGTGTTTTTCTATGCAACTTGGGTATTACTGCTTCCACAAAAATACAAACTAAAGCAGGGAGCCCAGTTTTTTCTATACAACACAGGGATTACTGCTTCCACAAAAATACAAACTACAGGATTGAGCCCTGTATTTTTCTATACAACACAGGCATTACTGCTTCCACAAACATACAAACTAAAGCATAGAGCCCAGTGTTTTTCTATACAACACAGGCATTACTACTTCTACAGACATAAAAAGTAAAGCATAGAGCCCAGTGTTTTTCTATAGAACACAGGCATTACTTTTTCCACAAACATACAAACTACCCCTCTCTAACCCCCTAAAGGGCCCATCTCTATACAGCAAGAATACAAAGTTTCTGTAATCATGGCTGCACAGGTAAAAAAACACACTCTGTCCAAAGCCAAGAGCACAGCATCCATGGGACCTGACAAAATCCCAGGCTGCGTTCTACATGAACTACAGAAAGAACTGGCACCCCACCTAAGTACCATGTTCAGTCATAGCCTCACCTCAGGATGTGTGCCCATTGAATGGTGCACAGCAACGGTTATCCCACTCCACAAAGGGGTAGTCACCACGGACCCCGGGAACTACCACCCCATTAGCCTGATGAGCTTGGTCTGTAAGGCTATGGAACGTATCATCACGAAACTTATAAACAATGACATTGGTAATCTCCAAACTCTGGTCCCTACCCAGTTCGGGTTTATAAAAAGCAGATTGTGTCTCCTAAACCTAATAGACTTATTTGAAGTGGTCACCAAAGCCGTAGATGAGGGTAAGGTGGTTCACACAGCCTATCTAGATCTCACCAAGAATTTTGATACCATCCCCCACTCTGGAATTATAGATAAACTCACTAAACTAGGTATAAATCCCTATGTCACAAGACGGGTTGCCAACTGGCTCACTGACAGAACCCACACTGTGAAAGCAGCAAATTCTAAATCAAACTGAAGACCAGTGAAAAGTGGAGTACAATAGGGTTCAGTCCTAGGTCCTCTCCTGTTTGGTATCTACTTCACCGAAGTACAGGCTAACACAGAAGGTCTTTGGCTAACAAAGTTCGCAGATTACTGCAAACTAGGAGTAATAATTAAAACTCCTAACAATGTGGACATCCTACAAAAGGGCCCTCACTGAGACAGATGCCTGGTGTCAAAGCCATGGCCTCAAGCTCAATGCCAAAAAGTGCATTGTCATCCTTTTTGGTAAAAACTCTGTACCCATGAACTACCACATAGGCGGTAGTCTAGTTAACACTGAAAGTGTGATAAGAGACCTTGGGACACAGGTGGACAGTAGTCTCTACTTTGATAATCACATCGCCACAGTAGTCAGGAAATTCTTCTACGTGGCACACCTCATTACAAAAGATTTCTCATTCAGGAAAAAAGAGGTCATTGTTCCCCTCTATTCATCACTCATTAGACACATTATAGAGTACAATGCCCCTTTTGGTATGTACCTCACAAGACATCTACAACAACTGGAAAGCAGCATAAATACCTCACAAAGAAGATTACTGGCCTCAAACAGATGCCCTACACAGACCGCCTCAAAGAAATCCAGCTTTACTCTCTCGCATATTGCCAACTCAGAGGCGATCTCTGCCTAACATACAAAGCTATGTCAAACCCAGAGCTGTTGGACATACTCCACTTAAAGAAATCCCAATCCCTCTGAGCTACATGCTCTAGGGACCTAAACCTTGTCACCACAATAAACAGAATATGCTGGAGGGATAGATTCCTGTCCCAGAGACTTCCCATACTCTGGAGCAAACTACCTATTTGTATCAAACAAAGCTCCTCATTAGCTCTCTTCAAGAAAAATCTTGATGACTGGATGGGAGATAGGAAATTCACCCCGGGGGTCACTTCTGTGGCTCTGCTTGACAGAGACACAGGAAAATAATTTTCTTGGGTGGCAAAAGCCAGGGTACTGTTAGGCTAAGCTTATATAGGCCCTAGGGCCAATAGCCTAGTACCTATCTATGAACCTATAGGTGTTTTTCTATATAACACGGGCATTACTGCTTCCACAAAAATATATTCTAAAGGCTAGAGCCCAGTGTTTTTCTATACAACACAAGTAGTACTGCTTCCACAAAAATACAAACTAAAGCATAGAGCTCAGTGTTTTTCTGCACAGCACAGGCAGTACTGTTTCCACAAAAATACAAAATAAAGCATAGAGCCAAGTGTTTTTCTATACAACACAGCTATTACTGCTTCCAGAAAAAGCAAAGTAAAGCACAGAGCCAAGTATTTTTCTATACAACACGGGTATTTCTGGTTCTACAAAAATAGAAACTAAAGCATTCAGCCCACTGTTTTTCTATAAATACAGGCATTACTGCTTCCACAAAAATACAAACTAAAACATAGAGCCAAGTATTTTTCTACACAACACAGATAGTATTGCTTCCACAAAAATACAAACTAAAGCATGGAGCCCAGTGTTTTTCTATACAACACAGCTATTACTGCTTCCACAAAAATACAAACTAAAGCATAGAGCCAAGTGTTTTTCTATACAACACAGCTATTACTACTTCCAGAAAAATAGAAACTAAAGCATGGAGCCCCATCTTTTTCTATACAACATGGGTATTACTGCTTCCACAAAAATACAAACTAAAGCATAGAGCCAAGGGTTTTCTATACAAAACAGCTATTACTGCTTCCAGAAAAATAGAAATTAAAGCATGGAGCCCCATCTTTTTCTATACAACACAGGTATTACTGCTTAAACAAAAATACAAGCTAAAGCATTGTAACCAGTAATTTTCTATACAACATGGGCATTACTGCTTCCACCAACATACAAACTAAAGCATAGAGCCAAGTGTTTTTCTATACAACACAGGCATTACTGCTTCTACAAACATACAAGCTAAAACATAGAGCCATGTGTTTTTCTACACAACACAGCAATTACAGCTTCCACAAAAAACAAACTAAAGTATTGAACCCACTGTTTTTCAATTCAACACACATATTACAGCTTCCACAAAAATACAAGCTAAAGCATGGATCCCAGTGTTTTTCTATACACCACGGGCATTACTGCTTCTACAAAAATACAAACTAAAGCATAGAGCCAAATGTTTTTCTATACCACACAGGCATTACTGCTTCCTCAAACATACAAACTAAAGCATAGTGCCAAATGTTTTTCTATACAACACAGGTATTACTGCTTCCACAAAAATACAAACTAAAGCATGGAGCCCAGTGTTTTTCTATACAACACGGGTATTACTGCTTCCACAAAAATACAAACTAAAGCATTGAGCCCAATATTTTTCTATAGAACACGGGCATTACTGCTTCCATAAAAATACAGACTAAAGCATAGAGCCAAGTGTTTTTCTATACACCACGGGCATTACTGCTTCTACAAAAATATAAACTTAAGCATAGAGCCCAGTGTTTTTCTATACAAAACAGCTATTAATGCTTCCACAAAAATATGAACTAAAGCAATGAGCCCACTGTCTTTCAATATGACACATATATTACTGCTTCCACAGAAATACAAGCTAAAGCTAGGATCCCAGTGTTTTTCTATGCAATACAGGCATTACTGCTTCCACATAAATACAAGCTAAAGCATGGAGCCCAGTGTTTTACTGTACAATACAGGTGTTACTATTTTCACAAAAATACAAACTAAAGCATAGAGCCAAATGTTTTTTCTATACACCATGGGCATTACTGCTTTTACAAAAATATAAACTTAAGCATTGAGCCCAGTGTTTTTCTATACAACACAGGCATTACTGCTTCCACAAAAATACAAACTAAAGCATAGAGCCCAGTGTTTTTCTATACAACACAGCTATTACTGCTTCCACAAAAATACAAACTAAAGCATAGAGCCCACGGTTTTCTATACAACATGGGCATTACTGCTTCCACAAAAATGCAACTAAAGCATTGAGCCCAGTGTTTTTCTATACAACTCAGGGATTACTGCTTCCACAAAAATGCAAACTACAGGACTGAGCCCTGTATTTTTCTATACAACACAGGCTATTATTGCTTCCAGATAAATACAAACTTAAGCATAGAGCCCAGTATTTTTCTATACAACACAGGCATTACTGCTTCCACAAACATACAAACTAAAGCATAGAGCCAAGTGTTTTTCTATACAACATGGGCATTACTGCTTCCACAAACATACAAACTAAAGCATAGAGCCCAGTGTTTTTCTATACAACACAGGCATTACTGCTTCCACAAACATACAAACTAAGGCATAGAGCCAAGTGTTTTTCGATACAACACAGCTATTACTGTTTCCCCAAACATACAAACTAAAGCATAGAGCCCAGTGTTTTTCTATACAACATGGGTATTACTGCTTCAACAGAAATAAACCCTAAAGCATAGAGCCAAGTGTTTTCTATACAACACAGGTATTACTGCTTCCACAAAAATACAAACTAAAGCATAGAGCCCAATGATTTTTCTATACAACACGGGTATTACTACTTAGTTTCATAGTATAGTTTCATAGTATAGTACTAGGCTATCTGCCCTAGGGCATTTATAAGCCTAGCCAAAGTGTATGTGGCTTTCGCCACCCCATGTAATGATACAAAAGTGTACAATTGAAATTAAATTTAGTTTACTGTGCCTCTATCTAGCAATGACACAGAGATGACACCTGGGGTAAACCTACGATCACCCATCTATTTGTCCAGATTTCTCTTGAAGAGAGTCAGTGATGGGGCTCTGCCTAACATGGACAGGTATCCTGTTCCAGAGTGTGGGAAGCCTCTGGGTTATGAATCTGTCCCTCCAGCATGTCCTATTCATATTTGTGCTGAGTTTAGATCTTTAGCTCTCATGGCTCTGATGGATTTGGATTTTTTGAGGTGGAGCATGTCCATTAATTCTGAATTGGACATGGCCTTGTACGTAAGGCACAGGTCACTTCTGAGCAGGCGGTATGCTACTGAATAGAGCTGGAGCTTTTTCATTCTGGCAGCATATGACATATGCTGGAGACCCTTGATCCTCTTGGTAAGGTACTTTTGGGGTCTCTCCAGCTGCTGCAGGTGCCGGTTGAGGTACATACCAAATGGGGCATTGTACTCAATTATAGGCCTGATAAGGGAGGAATATAAGGGTACAATGGCATCCTTTGATCTGGATGTGAATCCTTTCATGATAAGGTGGGCAGGGTAGAAGGTCTTTCTAACCACTTTGGCGACATGGGTGTCAAATGAGAGGTCACTGTCAACTTGGGTTCCCAGGTCTCTGATTACTTTTTCCATACTTAATGGATTACCACCTATGTGATAATTTGTGGGTACTTTGTTTTTTCCAAAGGGGATGACTATACATTTTTTGGCATTTAGTTTAAGGCCATGACTCTGGCACCAGTCGTCTGTTTCTGTGAGGCCCTTCTGGAGGATGCATGTGTCAGCTGGTGTGTCGACTATGGTGCCTAGTTTGCAGTCGTCTGTGAACTTTGTCAGCCACAACCCCCCTATGTTTGCCTGCACATCTGAGAAATAAATGCCTAACAAGAGGGGTCCCAAGACAGAGCCCTGTGGGACTCCACTTGTGACTGGCTTAGAGTCTGACATAGCTCCAGCTATTCTGAATTTGTGGGTTCTGTCCTTTAGCCAGTTTGCAACCCATCTTGTGACAAACGGGTTTACATTTAAGCTGTTGAGCTTGTCTATGATGCCTGAGTGGGGTATTGTGTCAAGGCTTTGCCAGATCCAGGTAGGCTGTATGAACTGCTTTGCCTTCATCGATGGCTCTAGTGACTGTTTCAAAAAAGTCCACCAGGTTTAAAAGACAAGATCTGCCTTTTACAAAGCCGAACTGGGTAAGGTCAATTGTCTGTAGGTCCCCGATGTCTTTGTTTATGAGTTCCATAATGATCCTTTCCATAGCTTTGCAGACCAGGCTGGTCAAGCTTATGGGGCAGTAGTTTCCAGGGTCTGTAGAGGTGCCACCTTTGTGGAGTGGGACCACTGTAACTGTACGCCAGTGTTCAGGGACATATCCTGTAGCAAGGCTAAGATTAAACAGTGTTCTTATGTGCTGGTTTAGCTCCTCTAGGAGTTCATGTAGCACGCAACCCAGGACACCATCAGGTCCCATGGATGCTGTATTTTTAGCTTTGCTGAGGGCAGCTCTCACCTGGACATCTGAGATTTCAGGGAGGTTGCATTCAGCTGAGATATTTATTTCATCTTTTGGGGAAGAGGGAGGGGAGAAATTTGCACTGAACCTGTCTGCTAGTATGTTGCCAATATCTGTGGGTTCAGTGTATTTTTTGCCGTTATGAACTAACTCTGCGCATATCTGAGGGTTTCCGCCCAGGTTTCTAACATAACTGAAGAAGGCCTTGTGATTATCTTTAGTGTCCTTAGCGATTTTTCTCTCGAAGATGGCCTTTGATGATTTTATTTGCGAAAGTAGTTTTTTGCTAGTGCTGATCAGGGATGCTTTCCCTTTATGGGATTTTGCTCTGTCTTGCAGTAGCTTCCTTCTCTTGTTATAAAGTTTGTTTATGGCTGGGGTCCACCAGATAGGATGTCTGCCTTTGGTGTAAAGGGTCTTGGTTTTATTTGGGATTGCATGATCCATGCTTTCTTGGAGATGCCCGTAGAAAGCATTTGTGAAGGATTCAGCAGTGTGGGATGTGGTTTCCACTGGCCAGGGGGCTTGAAGGATATCATTTCAGTCCTAAGGAGTGTAAAGTTGGCTTTTGAGAAGTTTCTCACTGTGGTCTTTTGTGCTGGGGGTGGAGGTGGGATATGAATATCTAGGGTTATTAGCTTATGGTCTGATCTCACTAGTGAGGGGTGTATTTCCAGTGTTGAGCATTTTGTCCCCATGTTTGTGATGATCAGGTCAAGTATATTATTTCCCCTTGTGGGGGAGGTGACTAGTTGTTCCATCACATTTGAGTTGATGAATTCCAGGAACCTTTGGGCTAGGGTGTTGGGGCTTGAGTAGTGCACCCAGTCTATGTTTGGGTAGTTGAAGTCTCCCAATATGATGGTATTTGGTGAGACATTCATATCTTCCAGTGTCTTCAGGAAAGCTGAATGGAGTTCCTGAGATTGCGAGGGTGGTCTGTAGCATGCTACAAGTTGTATAGCAGTTTTGCCTATGGTTAGTTGCACATGGATGGTCTCCCATGCTTCGTGCATTGCCACTAACCTGGAGGCGTGGGTGTCTTTAATGAATATGGACACTCCCCCTCCTTTTGTGGTTCGGCCCAGGTTTCGGGGCCGAAATGCATGATACGAGGTATAACCTGGTAGGGCTGGGGTGCTCTCAGGAGCCTTGAACCAGGTTTCAGTTACTGCACAGACATCGATGCTCTCCATACTGAGGAGTGCTTTGAGAGCCTGCATCTTGAGATTTAGACTTCTGGCGTTGAGCAGCATTACCCTTAGTTTTTTTCCTTTATTGTTTTCTAAGGTGGTGGGTTTGTCTTTTGAGCCTTGCCTAAAAAAGGCACTATGGGGGTGGCAAGAGCCTTAGCCAATATCCGGAAGCCCAGTGGTGACAGGTGCAAGCCATCACTTGCAAAGCAGCGTGGCTTGTTCAGCATGTCACCCCAAGAAGACAGACATTGGATCCCCCTAGAATGACACCAGTAATTGAGCCAATTATTAAAGCTGATCATCTTGTCTTTGTATTGTGGCATCATTCTTGGTGAGGGCAAGATGCTGCTCAGGGTCAGGGTCATACCGGCCTGGGCTACATAATCAGAGAGCTCCTCTATGTCTCTTTTCATGTAGTCCAAGGAGGTACGTCTCAGGTCATTCACGCCAGCATGGACAATGACGGAGTAATATTTGTACTTGCTTTGGAGTGACCTGAGTGCTTGTGTTATGTGGCGGATCCTAGCTCTCGACAGGCAGCTCACCATTACCCTCTCTTTGTTCAGCTTGGTAAGTGGGACGTCAGTGTGTCTGACTATAGAGTCACCTATTACTAGTGTATCAGGCATGGTGTTTCACCTTAAGGGCTGTGATTGTTTGACACACTGACTTTGTGTACTATGTGTTGCATGTGCAGAGTTTTGAGGTGGTGTTTTCTTGGATGTCTGCTTTGGGAACCTCTGTTGTTTCGGTAAGTTTTTAGTAGAGCCTCCGAGTATGTCTTTGTGTTATTAAAGCATAGAGCCCAATGATTTTTCTATACAACGCAGGTATTACTACTTCCACAAAAATACAAACTAAAGCATAGAGCCCAATGATTTTTCTATACAACACAAGCATTACTGCTTCCACAAACATACAAACTAAAACACTTAGCCCAGTGTTTTTCTATACAACACACGCATTACTGCTTCCATGAAAATACAAACTAAACCACAGAGCCAAGTGTTTTTCTATACAACACTGGTATTACTGCTTCCACAAAAATACAAACTAAAGCATAGAGCCCAGTGTTTTTCTATACAACACAGGTATTACTACTTCCAGAAAAATAGAAACTAAAGCACAGAGCCCAATCTTTTTCTATACAACACAGGAATTACTGCTTCCACAAATATACAAACTAGGGGGGCGTGGCCAAGATGAGCACAAAGTAGCAGCTTTTCTTATCAGCTCTGCCTTTACAGAACTTTATTGACAGGAAATATAGATATAAACTTCCCTAATAATAGTTTTTTTTATTTTAATTAATTCTTTAAAATATATATTAGGGTAGTATATAAAAAATTTCAAGTAGATTTTAAGTTTTCCTGTCAAAGTTACACTTGGAAGTACTACAGTAAAAGAACAGGATGAGCTTCACTAAATCTTCTCATCAAGAGACAACTATAAAAAAAGAACTGCAGTCATTACTAACTACTATTCAGGAACTAAGTGTCAAAATAGACAAAATGGATATAAAAACTGACAATTTCAAAGAAAAGTGTTCTCACCAAATGGACATTCTACATGAAGATTTATTGCAACAGAGGAAGCAGATTTCAGGAATGGAAACTGCATTAAGTGATATGGATAACAGAATTCAGGAGAGTGAACATAATGTTGAGTTCCTGTTAAAGCAAAATTCTCTTCTTCAGACAAAGGTTGATGGCCTTGAGAACAGGTCCCGTAGGAATAATGTGAGAATTTTTGGCTTTTTTTATCTTCCTGGTTGCCTGAAGTACTTGAACTGCCGGAGGCTCTTTCATATGGTATTGAAAGAACCCATAGATCAATGGTGACATCTAAAACCACCAAGAGTAATTATACTAAATCTGTTATTGTAAAGTTCCTATCAGTTCATGATAAGGAAATGGTACTAAAGACTGCATGGGCAAAATCCCCAATCAAACTGAAGGACAATATTATACGCTTTGATAATGACTATTCTTCTTCAGTATTATCAAAAAGGAAAATTTTCTTGCCTTTAGTCAGAGAACTAAAAAAGAATAAAATAAAAACCCATTTGCTTTTTCCTGCAAGACTGAAAATATTTTATCAAGATGGTTTTAATCTTTTTGACGACCTAGACAATGTAATAACTTATATAACATCTAATAACATACTGGAAAAAGTAGATGAAATGGAGTGGGCCAGTCCTAGTCTTAAAAGGAATGCTGAGAACAACACTTGGAAAACATTTGACCCTAAAAAAAAATCAAAAGATGAATCATAACATGTACATATTTGCACTTGATTCACTCAGTTGGGGAAATGAAACCGGACATCCAGGTGAGCTTTTGGTATTATATTTAATATAATGTAAATTGCTTAACTAAATAGTTGTCTATTTGTTTTGTAGAATAGTCGTTTGTTGGGATTTTTTTTTCATTTGTACTATTTGTTTAAGATTAATTATCTTAATGTTTATTGGTTTGATTCCCATGGACGCAGTGATTCTCCCGTCTCGGATATCTATGCTTCCGAATGTCTTGTAGTGGTGCTTATCATTAGGGGGCGTATTTGTTTATCTTGATTTTGGTTCTTATAGTGGTTGGAAAACTTTTATTTAGTTATAATTGCTGTACTTGTATTTTAGTTGATTTATGGTTAATTGTTTGATAAAGGAATCTTGTATAATGGCCTGATGTATAGTTGCAGAATTGCTGTGCTAGTGATGGTACTTCTGACCCGGGATGTGAGTGGCAGTGTGGCTGGAGTAATGGTAAGGCTTTGTTGTCGTTTCCAAGTTATTGGTGTGTTTATTTGGGGGCTCTGGTTTGGTGCTCTAGCACTGTAGAGACATGTGTGGTGTTGTTTGTGTTAATTGTATGTTTTGGTGCCTGTGTGCTTTGGTCGGAGATTAACCGGAGAGTTTGGTTGATAGTGTGGTGAAGCTCTGCTTGATAGCTGTCATTGCTTCGTGTTGTGTATGCGAGGTTTTTCTTTTTCTCTTTCTCATCTCTCTCGGTATAGAGGGAGTCTCGAGACAGTGCCTTATATGTAGTTAAGTAATGTTTCACTTACTATTTCCCGCCGGAACTTTGAAAGCTTTACCTTCATGATGAGCTCGAGACTGTGGTATCCATCGTGGCTGGAAAGCTCGGAGCTTTCTTAAAACGTCATCATGAAGGTGTCGGAAGTAAATTGATCTTCTGATCCTCATCGGGAAGCTACTGAATCAAATTTGTTTCCTCATACAGCATAAGGAAAGAAGATATAACTAGATTACTACTTTCAACTTATTGTAAGACATTATATGCAATAATCCCTTAAATAAATAGGGATTATACTACGCATGTAGCCTAAATACTTTTTCTGATCATCATAGGTATTCTTGAGCCTTATGTATTTATATACGGATAGTATTCTCATAAAATATTGCTTTATGTATGACAAGGGTGCCAATATCTTGATGAGAAATACTAGTTGTGATTTGTGCATTTTTGGAAGAATTAATAATGCTACAAGCTGTTTATATACTTGTGTTACATGTACATTTTTTATAACTATTGACTTGCTGAGAAAATATTCATGAAGCATTTCTCAAAATGTTAAATATTTAGATGTATATAATAGGTTATCTCAGTTATTTTATGAATGCATTTGTGTAATAGGCTGATAGGGATGTACCACATAGGCAGCAATAATATTGCAAGGACAGGTGCATTAAAAATAATTAGATCTGTTTATCATTAGAAAATGTGAAATTTTCATCTTTTGTTTTGTTAATGAAATAGCTTTTCAAAATTCAAAGATAGTATAAGCTATAATTGAATAATAAAAATATCATTATATTTAAATAAGGCTTTTATATAGTATACAGGAGTTATTTAAGCACCTTGCTTCTTTGAACTAATATGACCTTTTCACTAGTTTTCAGTATGGTGATGGACTCTTTGAGGTAACTCAAATTAATGCAATGAATGAAAGATCAGACTTTTAAGGTTTATTAGTCACTCTTCTATGAGAGACTGTACCGGGGTGTTTGGTTATAAGAAAACTAGCAGGATGTTGTTGGTTTTACTTCTTGATGAGTAATCACTATATTTGGTTTCTGGCAAAGAAATGCAGTGTTCATTTCTTTCAGAACAATCAGTACGTTAGTTGTTTGTTAGTAAAATCACTTTTAATAGTATCTTATTTATTAGCTGCCAATGTTAGTGGTTATTGAAGGCCCTTAGGTGATTCATTTACAACTATGTCCCAGTTAGCTGATCACCTATGGCAGTACTATATATCACACTTCAGCCTTTATTAGCCATATTTCGGTAATAAAATAATGCCATAGTCTCTTTTTAAGGTTCTTATCAAATGCGATTACTTTAAAACAGAAGAGTGAACTAATAGATCATAGTAGTTCTTAATAACCTACTAACTAATGTAAGAAAATTCTGTACTTTATTCCTAAGATGTAGCTGTCATCAATTTACTAATTGACACAACATTATATCTATATATTTGGTTCATACAAAAAATTGTTTATGTTATTGATGAGAAGCCTTATTTTTATAGTTATGACTATAGACATTTAGGCAGGTGCTGATTGGATGCTGCTTTTGATAGGAGGTCGATTCGAGTGACTGATGTCATTCGAGTTAGGAGTTTTAAACTCCAGAGGGGTTCGGGTTGGTTATTTTGTTTCATGTTTATGTTATAAATATTTTCTAATAACTTTTCAGACATTCATATCTTATGTAGTAGGAAACAACTTTAATTTTAAGAATATGATACTCTTACACTATGTTTGTTCTAATGATCATAATAGTATTCCTATTAGATATATTCTTGTGTATTTCTTAGATCAGTATGTTTATATTTACATCATTTAATTTTCAATGACTACACTAAAAAGTATATCAGTTAACATTAATGGTTTAAATAATCCTAATAAAAGGAGGAATTTAACTAGATATCTTAAGTCATATAAATCCCAGTTAGTATTTTTACAAGAAACTCACTTAATAACAGAGGATATATTCAGACTTGAATCTAAAACATATAAGATTTTAATAAGTTCTGAACATACTAAGAAAAAGAGAGGAGTAGCTATCCTATGGAACAGCATAATGCTCTTTCCTAAAATAATAGATATGTATAAGGATAATAAAGGAATGTTTTGTGCAGTCACCATAGAAATAAACAGTCAAATTTTCACATTGATTAACATATGTTGAATCCCAGGGATAGGGATAAACACAGTGAAACAACATCTAGATCAAATTGTACTATTCTCTAAAGGGAACATTATTTTGGCAGGAGATTTCAATTGTATTCTAGATTACAAAGACTCTAGTACTAATGGGAAGAGAAGAATATCTACATCATCTAAATTATTAAAAGACTTTTCAGATACTTATTTTTTGAAAGATATAAATTATTTTGCAGATACTACTTCTTTGTTTTACACCTTTTTTTCTCATAGACATAACTCATACTCGAGGATAGATAGAGTTTTTATTTCTAATAATTTAACAGATTCCCTAAACAAATCAGCAGTGATTTCATGTCCTTTATCAGATCATAATTCTATAATTTTTGAAGTGGTAGTCAGTCCAAATTTTAATATTCATATAAAAAGGATCCCAGCTTATATCACAAAATTAAAAGATTTTAATGATTTAATTTCTACAGAAGTACAGAATTTTTTAGAACTTAACAATACTAATGATATAACAGAAATTTACATATGGGATGCCCTAAAAGCTTATCTATATGGTAGGATATTGAATTGGTACAACAAAAAAAAGAAAGCTTGGGATAAAGAGCTGCAAGATATACAATGTAACTTAGACACTTTAAAACTTAGTAATATGGGTGATAAATATATATCAGATAAAAGAAAAGAAATAAATATGTTAAATAATAAATATCTAGAAATATTAAAACATAAAACTATGATCAATTTAGAAAAATTTAAATTTATAAATTGCTCTTCTAACCCTAAATCCTTAAAAATTCCTGCTAATAAAACGAAAATATTAAATAGATTTAATCATATTAATGAAATATTCTCCCCTAAAAAAGGAAAAATGGTATCGGAGGTTCATAATATATTAACTGAATTTAGAGAGTTTTTTATAAACATAAACCAAACAACTACTGAAATTAACTCTAAAGAGGAAATAAAAACATTTATTAATAAATACACTAAAACAAGACTTTCAGATGAACAAGGGATTTCTATTGATAAACAAATATCTTTCAAAGAACTTCAAACTCACATTACCAAATTAAAACAAAATAAAGCACCAGGTAATGACGGCATAATTCCTGAAATTTACAAATTACTACCTATAAATGCTCTAAAATTGCTTTATAAAGTATTTAATCTTGTTCAGGACAAAAACATAATCCCACCTTCTTGGAAAAACACTTTTATTTCTCCAATGTTAAAATCTAACAAAGATCCCTCTAAGTGTACCTCCTATAGACCCATCTCCCTATTAAACACTGATTACAAATTATTTATGTCCATTTATGCAGAAAGGCTTAAAACACTTTTACCCAAATTAGTTGATAGTGATCAAACAGGGTTTATAATAAAGAGACCTTCATATGATAACATTAAAAGAATATTAACTTTAATTGATTCGGTGAAAAAATCTTAAAACAAATTTAATCCTAGTTAGTTTAGATATAAATTGCGCTTTTGACTCAGTTACATGGGAATATTTGTTCACTCTATTAAAGGAATTAAATTTTTCCAATAATTTTATCAATCTTATCACTCTGTTATATGAAGGTAGCCAAGCTTATGTTAAAATTGGTACTAGTATATCTCAAAATATACCAATAGTAAAAGGCACTAAGCAAGGGTGTCCTTTATCCCCTCTTTTATTTTCATTAGTTATGGAAGCATGGGTAAATTTAATAAGACATGATACAGATATTGAAGGATACAAGTTAAACCCCACTATATCATCTACAATACAAATGTTTGCAGATGACATATTGATTACTCTTGGGAGTAGAAGGGAATCTATACAAAAATGTTTTATTGTATTGTCACAAAATACCAAAGATATAAACAGTTCCTATAAGCTAAATATAATTAATAATCCATTTATGTGGAGGTTAAAAGATTATATTTCTGAATTTTCTTCTCTGAGTTTTAACTCTAAGTATATTGTTTTTCTTTTGAAATCATTTAAAATTTTTATATTTAAATATAATATATATAATGATTGGATTTTTTTAATCTTCCCTATAGCTTACACACACACACATCCATTTTCTCTTCAGATTATACAAAAATGTCTATATTTCAGCAAAAGCATTTAACATTTTGGCCCCAAATGATGATAAATAATGAGATAAAATCCAATAGTTTACTCTTGGAAGAGTATAAACTTGATTCTTGTTTATGGTTAGAGCTTCAAGAAGCTAGACAATATGTATTAAATAAATTGAATCCTATGTCTCCTAAAATTAGGAAAGAAATTCCTAAGCTAATACAATATATGATTTTATCAGTTTTCCATAAATCTCCTGCTAATAACAAGTTATCAAACATTTATAGGGCAATTAAATGTGATTTAGATACACATTCATATAATCATTGGACATGTTTTTCTTTAATTAATAATAACCCCCTTCTGAGAAAGACAAATTGAATATTTTACAATCAGTAAGTATGACTACTTCTTCTTTAAAATGGAAATTATTCACATAGAGATGTTGAAATAGATCATTTATCACTCCTCATAATATATTTTCTGAAAAGAATATAACATGTTGGAGATGTAATATTGAATTGAATGCTAACTGGTCTCATATGTTTTATAATTGCATATATTTAAGAAAATTTTGGGGATGATATCAATAATTTGTTGCAAACAATTTTTTACTGATAATTTCTTTATATCTAAATCACTTGTTTTATTTAATACTCCTGTTCCTGATTGTGTAAAAGAGAATAAGTACCCTTTGGTTTGGTCTATACTATCTATTACTTAATACTCCTGTTCCTGATTGTGTAAAAGAGAATAAGTACCATTTGGTTTGGTCTATACTATCTATAGCTAGAAAAACAATCACTAAGAATTGGAAATCTAGTACAGCACCTACATTTTTGGAATTTAAAAATATACTCATTGAAACGTGTAATTTGGAAATGTTAACTATTAAATCTAGATCATCTAGGAATACTACATTATATAATTCATGGAATATCACCTATGAACTTCTAGAAAAATAGTTTATTAATTTATGTAAACAGATGAATTTTATTAATCCTACAGCTACATTAAGAATTGTTTTTATTTTTTTGCATGATGAACGTCTTTGTACATAGTTTAGTTACATTGGTTTATATATTAGAAGGTTTGTTTTTTTTATTTTCTTGTTTTTTAACTTTAAAGAAAAAATGTTATAATTTCATGGAAATATTTGTTCATTTTAATAATTATTTAATAAAATTCTTTGAAAAAATAATACAAACTAAAGCATTGAGCCCAGTAATTTTCTATACAACATGCTTCCACAAACATACAAACTAATACATAGAGCCAAGTGTTTTTCTACATAACACAGACTTTACTGCATCCACAAAAATACAAACTAAAGCATAGAGCCCAGAGTTTTTCAATAGAACACAGGCATTACTGCTTCCACAAACATACAGATTAAAGCATAGAGCCCAGTGTTTTTCTATACAACACAGGCATTACTGCTTCCACAAAAATACAAACTAAAGCATAGAGCCCAGTGTTTTTCTATACAACATGGGCATTACTGCTTCCACAAAAATACAAACTAAAGCATAGAGCCCAGTGTTTTTCTATATAACACAGACTTTATTGCATCCACAAAAATACAAACTAAAGCATAGAGCCCAGTGTTTTTCTATATAACACAGGAATTACTGCTTCCACAAACTCACAAACTAAAGCATAGAGCCAAGTGTTTTTCTATACAACACAGGTATTACTGCTTCCACAAAAATACAAACTAAAGCATAGAGCCCAGTGTTTTTCTATACAACACAGGTATTACTGCTTCCACAAAAATACAAACTAAAGCATAGAGCCCAGTGTTTTTCAATACAACACAGTTATTACTGTTTTCACAAAAACATAAACTATAGCATGTAGCCCAGTGTACAACACAGCTATTACCTCTTCCACAAAAATACAAACTAAAGCATAGAGCCAAGTGTTTTTCTATACAACACAGCTATTACTGCTTCCACAAAAATGCAAACTAAAGTATAGAGCCCAGTGTTTTTCTATAAAACATGGGTGTTACTGCTTCCTCAAAAATACTAACTAAAGCATAGAGCCAAGTGTTTTTCTATACAACACAGGCATTACTGGTTCCACAAACATATAAACTAAAGCATACAGCCAAGTGGTTTTCTATACAACATGTGCATTATTGCTTCCACAAACATACAAACAAAAGCATAGAGCTCAGTGTTTTTCTATACAGCACAGGAATTACTGCTTCCACAAACATACAAACTAAGCCACAGACCACAATGTTTTTCTATACAATACAGGCATTACTGCTTCCACAAAAATACAAACTAAAGCACTGAGCCCAGTGTTTTTCTATACAACACAGGCATTACTGCTTCCACAAACGTACAAACTAAAGCATTGAGCCCAGTAATTTTCTATACAACATACTTCCACAAACATACAAACTAATACATAAAGCCAAGTGTTTTTCTATATAACACAGCTCTTACTCCATCCACAAAAATAGAAACTAAAGCATAGAGCCAAGTGTTTTTCTATACAACACAGGCATTACTGCTTCCACAAAAATACAAACTAAAGCATAGAGCCCAGTGTTTTTCTATACAACACAGGTATTACTGCTTCCACAAAAATACAAACTAAAGCATAGAGCCCAGTGTTTTTCTATACAACACAGCTATTACTGCTTCCACAAAAATACAAACTATAGCATGTAGCCCAGTGTTTTTCTGTACAACACAGCTATTACCTCTTCCACAGAAATACAAACTAAACCATAGAGCCAAGTGTTTTTCTATACAAGACAGGCATTACTGCTTCCACAAAAATACAAAATAAAGTATAGAACCCAGTGTTTTTCTATAAAACATGGGTATTACTGCTTCCACAAACATACAAACTAATGAATAGAGCCAAGTGTTTTTCTATACAACACAGGAATTACTGCTTTCATGAATGTGTAAACTAAATCATAGAGCCAAATGTTTTTCTATACAATGCAGGCATTACTACATCCACAAAAATACAAACTATAGCAAGGCGACCAATGTTTTTCTATACAACACGGGCATTACTGCTTCCATGAAAATACAAACTAAAGCTTAGAACCAAGTGTTTTTCTATACAACACAGGTATTACTGCTTCCACAAAAATAATAACTAAAGTACGAGCCGAGTGTTTTTCTATACAACACAGGTGTTACTACTTCCAGAAAAATACAAACTAAAGCACTGAGCCTAGTGTTTTTCTGTACAGCAGAGCTATTACCTCTTCCACAGAAATACAAACTAAAGCATAGAGCCAAGTGTTTTTCTATAAAACACGGGTATTATCACTTCCACATAAATACAAACTAAAGGACTGAGCACAATATTGTTCTATACAACACAGGTATTACTACTTCCACAAACATACAAACTAAAGCATAGAGCTGAGTGTTTTTCTGTACAACACTGGTATTACTGCTTCCACAGAAATACAACCTAAAGCATAGAGCCAAGTGTTTTTCTATACAACACAGCTATTACTGCTTCCACAAAAATGCAAACTAAAGCATTGATCCCAGTGCATTTCTAAATAACAAATGCATTTCTGCTTCCACAAAAATACGAATTAAAGCATGGAGCCCAGTGTTTTTCTATACAACATGAGCATTACTGCTTTCAGAAACATACAAACTAAAGCATAGAGCCCAGTGTTTTTCTATACAACAGAGGCATTTTTGCTTCTGCAGACATAAAAACTAAAGCATAGAGCTCAGTGTTTTTCTATACAACACAGGCATTACTTCTTCCACAAACATACAAACTACCCCTCTCTATCCCCCTAAAGGGCCCATCTCTATACCAGAAGAATACAAAGTTCCTGTAATCACGGCTGGACAGGTAAAAAACACACTCTCCAAAGCCAAGAGCACAGCATCTATGGGACCTGACAACATCCCAGGCTGCATTCTACATGAACTACAGAACGAACTGGCACCCCACCTAAGTACCATGTTCAATCATAGCCTCACCTCAGGATTTATGCCCACTGAATAGCGCACAGTAACTGTCATCCCACTCCAAAAAGGGGGACCCACCACGGACACCAGGAACTAC
>NC_056743.1:38492218-38500005 GCF_019279795.1 Protopterus annectens
ATTATGTTGTTATGTATTATGTGGAGCTTGTCTCCCTGGGCTTCTGCTGAAAAAGGGCCTGTGTCCAGATGGACATTCCCTGTAAACAAATGCAAAATAAATAAAAATATAAAGAAATTGACAGGAATAAGTTTGTTTTATTTGGATGGGATGTCTGTTTCACAGCAGTTGTATCCTCTGGGAGACATACCTTTACATCCTAACTGCTTTGTTGATGTTGCAGAAAAAGTCTAAATCCCTGGACCAAGTATTTCTGATGTCATATGACTAGCTGATGTGCAGTATGTCCATCAGTTTTCAGTAGGAGGATGCCTCATATGTCTGACAGCTGATGTGCAGTATGTCCATCAGTCTTCAGTAGGAGGATGACTCATATGTCTGACAGCTGATGTGCAGTATGTCCATCAGTTTTCAGTAGGAGGATGCCTCATATGTCTGACAGCTGATGTGCAGTATGTCCATCAGTTTTCAGTAGGAGGATGCCTCATATGTCTGACAGCTGATGTGCAGTATGTCCATCAGTCTTCAGTAGGAGGATGACTCATATGTCTGACAGCTGATCTGCAGTATGTCCATCAGTTTTCAGTAGGAGGATGCCTCATATATCTGACACAGGTCACCACTTAGTGGTCTGTAAGATACCGAGTATAGTGGCAGGACTTTGAGTAGGTCCATGTAGGACATGTTGTTTAGGCCTTGAATATTTTAAGTAAAGTATCTATGTGGGTGTTCCATTTGTTGCATCTGTTTGGACAGATATATGCTAAAGAAGTGCATTACACTCAATGATTTGTCTAATGAGGGTTGACTAAATGGGAACACTGACATCTCCAGATCCAGGCACAATCCTTTTGTTTAGAAGATGCACAGTTAGGTCACAGTCCGCATACGTTCCCAAATCTGAAACAAATGGGTCATTTCTTATGGGTCCATTGTCAATGTGCTAGTTCCCCAGGGTAGACGACTTCCCAAAGAATACACCACTGCGTTTTTTGTTATGTATTTTCATTCCAAGATTTTGGCACCATTTATTTATTTGGGGCAAAACTTCCTGCAGGATGGCCAGATCATTTGAGGATTCAGTGACTGCTCCTAGCTTGTAGTCATCTGCAAACTTAATCAAATATTTATTGTACAATAATTACTTGCTTAAGCAATTTTTAACAATTTTTATGCTTATTTTTGCATTTTACTTTATATTTTATTTTTATATTTTTATTTTTTTTTATTTTATATATTTTTTGTTACTGACTTTCCCCGGGTTACGTCTGGAAAACATGTCTGCCCACTCCATGCTTACCTGGTTAATAAGTTGTAAATATATAATACATTCTATGAAACATGAGAACAGAAAATATCTAAAAACATAGGTCAAAACATCATGAGGAAAAATAATACATTCTGTGTATGTAACCTGGCAGGCAGTGTCTGCAAACGGGTCAACTCATCATGAGGTGAAATAACACATTCTGTGTATTTAACCTGCAGGCAGTGTCTGCAAATGGGTCAACTCATCATGAGGTGAAATAATACATTCTGTGTATGTAACCTGCAGGCAGTGTCTGCAAACGGGTCAACTCATTATGAGGCAAAATAATACATTCTGTGTATGTAACCTGGCAGGCAGTGTCTGCAAACGGGTCAACTCATCATGAGGTGAAATAATACATTCTGTGTATGTAACCTGCAGGCAGTGTCTGCAAACGGGTCAACTCATCATGAGGTGAAATAATACATTCTGTGTATGTAACCTGCAGGCAGTGTCTGCAAACGGGTCAACTCATTATGAGGCAAAATAATACATTCTGTGTATGTAACCTGGCAAGCAGTGTCTGCAAATGGGTCAACTCATTATGAGGTGAGATAATACATTCTGTGTATGTAACCTGGCAAGCAGTGTCTGCAAATGGGTCAACTCATCATGAGGTGAAATAATACATTCTGTGTATGTAACCTGCAGGCAGTGTCTGCAAACGGGTCAACTCATTATGAGGCAAAATAATACATTCTGTATATGTAACCTAGCAGGCAGTGTCTGCAAACGGGTCAACTCATCATGAGGTGAAATAATACATTCTGTGTATGTAACCTGCAGGCAGTGTCTGCAAACGGGTCAACTCATCATGAGGTGAAATAATACATTCTGTGTATGTAACCTGCAGGCAGTGTCTGCAAACGGGTCAACTCATCATGAGGTGAGATAATACATTCTGTGTATGTAACCTGGCAGGCAGTGTCTGCAAATGGGTCAACTCATCATGAGGTGAAATAATACATTCTGTGTATGTAACCTGGCAGGCAGTGTCTGCAAATGGGTCAACTCATCATGAGGTGAAATAATACATTCTGTGTATGTAACCTGGCAGGCAGTGTCTGCAAATGGGTCAACTCATCATGAGGTGAAATAATACATTCTGTGTATGTAACCTGGCAGGCAGTGTCTGCAAATGGGTCAACTCATCATGAGGTGAAATAATACATTCTGTGTATGTAACCTGGCAGGCAGTGTCTGCAAATGGGTCAACTCATTATGAGGCGAAATATTACATTCTGAGTATGTAACCTGCAGGCAGTGTCTGCAAATGGGTCAACTCATCATGAGGTGAAATAATACATTCTGTGTATGTAACCTGCAGGCAGTGTCTGCAAATGGGTCAACTCATTATGAGGCGAAATAATACATTCTGTGTATGTAACCTGCAGGCAGTGTCTGCAAATGGGTCAACTCATTATGAGGTGAAATAATACATTCTGTGTATGTAACCTGGCAGGCAGTGTCTGCAAATGGGTCAACTCATTATGAGGTGAAATAATACATTCTGTGTATGTAACCTGACAGGCAGTGTCTGCAAATGGGTCAACTCATCATGAGGTGAAATAATACATTCTGTGTATGTAACCTGACAGGCAGTGTCTGCAAATGGGTCAACTCATCATGAGGTGAAATAATACATTCTGTGTATGTAACCTGCAGGCAGTGTCTGCAAACGGGTCAACTCATCATGAGGTGAAATAATACATTCTGTGTATGTAACCTGGCAGGCAGTGTCTGCAAATGGGTCAACTCATCATGAGGTGAAATAATACATTCTGTGTATTTAACCTGGCAGGCAGTGTCTGCAAATGGGTCAACTCATCATGAGGTGAAATAATACATTCTGTGTATGTAACCTGCAGGCAGTGTCTGCAAATGGGTCAACTCATTATGAGGCGAAATAATACATTCTGTGTATGTAACCTGCAGGCAGTGTCTGCAAATGGGTCAACTCATTATGAGGCGAAATAATACATTCTGTGTATGTAACCTGCAGGCAGTGTCTGCAAATGGGTCAACTCATTATGAGGCGAAATAATGCATTCTGTGTATGTAACCTGGCAGGCAGTGTCTGCAAATGGGTCAACTCATCATGAGGTGAAATAATACATTCTGTGTATGTAACTTGGCAGGCAGTGTCTGCAAATGGGTCAACTCATCATGAGGTGAAATAATACATCCTGTGTATGTAACCTGGCAGGCAGTGTCTGCAAATGGGTCAACTCATCATGAGGTGAAATAATACATTCTGTGTATGTAACCTGCAGGCAGTGTCTGCAAATGGGTCAACTCATTATGAGGCGAAATAATACATTCTGTGTATGTAACCTGCAGGCAGTGTCTGCAAATGGGTCAACTCATTATGAGGCGAAATAATACATTCTGTGTATGTAACCTGCAGGCAGTGTCTGCAAATGGGTCAACTCATTATGAGGCGAAATAATGCATTCTGTGTATGTAACCTGGCAGGCAGTGTCTGCAAATGGGTCAACTCATCATGAGGTGAAATAATACATTCTGTGTATGTAACCTGGCAGGCAGTGTCTGCAAATGGATCAACTCATCATGAGGCGAAATAATACATCCTGTGTATGTAACCTGGCAGGCAGTGTAGGCAAAAGGGTCAACTCATTACGAGGAAAAAATAATACATTAATTGTATATAACCTGGCAGGCAGTGTCTGCAAATGGGTCAACTCATTATGAGGTGAAATAATGCATTCTGTGTATGTAACCTGGCAGGCAGTGTCTGCAAATGGGTCAACTCATTACGAGGAAAAAATAATACATTAATTGTATATAACCTGGCAGGCAGTGTCTGCAAATGGGACAACTCATTATGAGGTGAAATAATACATCCTGTGTATGTAACTGGCAGGCAGTGTCTGCAAATGGGTCAACTCATTATGAGGTGAAATAATACATTCTGTGTATGTAACCTGGCAGGCAGTGTCTGCAAATGGGTCAACTCATTATGAGGTGAAATAATACATTCTGTGTATGTAACCTGGCAGGCAGTGTCTGCAAATGGGTCAACTCATTATGAGGAGAAATAATACATTCTGTGTATGTAACCTGGCAGGCAGTGTCTGCAAACGGGTCAACTCATTATGGGGAGAAATAATACATTCTGTGTATGTAACCTGACAGGCAGTGTCTGCAAATGGGTCAACTCATTATGAGGTGAAATAATACATCCTGTGTATGTAACCTGCAGGCAGTGTCTGCAAATGGGTCAACTCATTATGACGCGAAATAATACATTCTGTGTATGTAACCTGGCAGGGAGTGTCTGCAAATGGGTCAACTCATTATGAGGTGAAATAATACATCCTGTGTATGTAACCTGCAGGCAGTGTCTGCAAATGGGTCAACTCATTATGAGGTGAAATAATACATTCTGTGTATGTAACCTGGCAGGCAGTGTCTGCAAATGGGTCAACTCATTATGAGGTGAAATAATACATCCTGTGTATGTAACCTGCAGGCAGTGTCTGCAAATGGGTCAACTCATTATGAGGTGAAATAATACATCCTGTGTATGTAACCTGCAGGCAGTGTCTGCAAATGGGTCAACTCATTATGAGGTGAAATAATACATTCTGTGTATGTAACCTGGCAGGCAGTGTCTGCAAATGGGTCAACTCATTATGAGGTGAAATAATGCATTCTGTGTATGTAACCTGGCAGGCAGTGTCTGCAAATGGGTCAACTCATTATGAGGAAAAATAATACATCCTGTGTATGTAACCTGGCAGGCAGTGTCTGCAAATGGGTCAACTCATTATGAGGAAAATAATACATTCTGTGTATGTAACCTGGCAGGCAGTGTCTGCAAATGGGTCAACTCATTATGAGGTGAAATAATACATTCTGTGTATGTAACCTGGCAGGCAGTGTCTACAAATGGGTCAACTCATTATGAGGTGAAATAATATATCCTGTGTATGTAACCTGCAGGCAGTGTCTGCAAATGGGTCAACTCATTATGAGGTGAAATAATACATTCTGTGTATGTAACCTGGCAGGCAGTGTCTGCAAATGGGTCAACTCATCATGAGGCGAAATAATACATTCTGTGTATGTAACCTGGCAGGCAGTGTCTGCAAATGGGTCAACTCATCATGAGGTGAAATAATACATTCTGTGTATGTAACCTGGCAGGCAGTGTCTGCAAATGGGTCAACTCATTATGAGGAAAAATAATACATCCTGTGTATGTAACCTGGCAGGCAGTGTCAGCAAATGGGTCAACTCATTATGAGGAAAAAATACATTAATTGTATATAACCTGGCAGGCAGTGTCTGCAAATGGGTCAACTCATTATGAGGTGAAATAATACATTCTGTGTATGTAACCTGGCAGGCAGTGTCTGCAAATGGGTCAACTCATTATGAGGTGAAATAATACATTCTGTGTATAACCTGGCAGGCAGTGTCTGCAAATGGGTCAACTCATTATGAGGTGAAATAATACATCCTGTGTATGTAACCTGGCAGGCAGTGTCTGCAAATGGGTCAACTCATTATGAGGAAAAATAATACATCCTGTGTATGTAACCTGGCAGGCAGTGTCTGCAAATGGGTCAACTCATTATGAGGTGAAATAATACATTCTGTGTATGTAACCTGGCAGGCAGTGTCTGCAAATGGGTCAACTCATTATGAGGTGAAATAATACATTCTGTGTATGTAACCTGGCAGGCAGTGTCTGCAAATGGGTCAACTCATTATGAGGTGAAATAATACATTCTGTGAATGTAACCTTGCAGGCAGTGTCTGCAAATGGGTCAACTCATTATGAGGCGAAATAATGCACCCTGTGTATGTAACCTGCAGGCAGTGTCTGCAAATGGGTCAACTCATTATGAGGTGAAATAATACATTCTGTGTATGTAACCTGGCAGGCAGTGTCTGCAAATGGGTCAACTCATTATGAGGTGAAATAATACATCCTGTGTATGTAACCTGCAGGCAGTGTCTGCAAATGGGTCAACTCATTATGAGGCAAAATAATACATTCTGTGTATGTAACCTGGCAGGCAGTGTCTGCAAATGGGTCAACTCATTATGAGGTGAAATAATACATCCTGTGTATGTAACCTGGCAGGCAGTGTCTGCAAATGGGTCAACTCATTATGAGGTGAAATAATACATCCTGTGTATGTAACCTGCAGGCAGTGTCTGCAAATGGGTCAACTCATTATGAGGCAAAATAATACATTCTGTGTATGTAACCTGGCAGGCAGTGTCTGCAAATGGGTCAACTCATCATGAGGTGAAATAATACATTCTGTGTATGTAACCTGGCAGGCAGTGTCTGCAAATGGGTCAACTCATTATGAGTCGAAATAACGCATTCTGTGTATATAACCTGGCAGGCAGTGTCTGCAAATGGGTCAACTCATCATGAGGAAAAATAATACATCCTGTTTATGTAACCTGGCAGGCAGTGTCTGCAAATGGGTCAACTCATTATGAGGAAAAATAATACATCCTGTGTATGTAACCTGCAGGCAGTGTCTGCAAATGTGTCAACTCATTATGAGGAAAAAATAATACATTCTGTCTATGTAACCTGGCAGGCAGTGTCTGCAAATGGGTCAACTCATTATGAGGCGAAATAATGCATTCTGTGTATGTAACCTGGCAGGCAGTGTCTGCAAATGGGTCAACTCATTATGAGGTGAAATAATACATTCTGTGTATGTAACCTGGCAGGCAGTGTCTGCAAATGGGTCAACTCATCATGAGGCGAAATAATACATCCTGTGTATGTAACCTGGCAGGCAGTGTCTGCAAATGGGTCAACTCATTATGAGGAAAAAATAATACATTAATTGTATATAACCTGGCAGGCAGTGTCTGCAAATGGGTCAACTCATCATGAGGCGAAATAATACATCCTGTGTATGTAACCTGGCAGGCAGTGTCTGCAAATGGGTCAACTCATTATGAGGAAAAAATAATACATTAATTGTATATAACCTGGCAGGCAGTGTCTGCAAATGGGTCAACTCATTATGAGGGGAAATAATACATCCTGTGTAAGTAACTGGCAGACAGTGTCTTCAAATGGGTCAACTCATTATGAGGCGAAATAATACATTCTGTGTATGTAACCTGGCAGGCAGTGTCTGCAAATGGGTCAACTCATCATGAGGCGAAATAATACATCCTGTGTATGTAACCTGGCAGGCAGTGTCTGCAAATGGGTCAACTCATTATGAGGAAAAAATAATACATTAATTGTATATAACCTGGCAGGCAGTGTCTGCAAATGGGTCAACTCATTATTAGGTGAAATAATACATTCTGTGTAAGTAACGGGCAGGCAGTGTCTGCAAATGGGTCAACTCATTGTAAAAAAATAATCTTTAAATTGGGAATAATCACGTGTTGAAATGGGAAACTCAATGGGGAAATCATTTGGAAAAGGGCACGTGTTGAAAGGGGAAACCATTTAAATAAA